>NC_072012.1:41296817-41544317 GCF_027791375.1 Indicator indicator | reverse complement strand
AGACTTAGATCTGTCCAATCTAGATAACTTGGTCCACTTCAAACATCAGTGAAAATAACTGAATTCCAACAAAAAGTGAGTTATTGATCTGAATTTAGGCTCCTGAAAGCTGAGAGTTTAAATTTTCAGTCTAGGTTTTCATTGTTAGTAAGAAGAAATAGAATCCACTTAAAGTGTAAGCAATTCAAACTCACCAGAAGATGCCTTGCTAATAGATGCATTCTACTTAGATCTTATATTATGAACAGACAAACCCCCAGTAATTCTAGAGTAAATTAAAATGATTTGGCTTTTGTTATTCAGTAACTAAGATTAGATTGCCAGAGTGGTCTCGCCTGTCTTTAAAATACATAAACCTGCTAATTTTAATATACTTTCATAGAGTGTGTAGCTGTATGACAGCATAAGTTTGTCATTCTTTGGATCTTACCTTGCAGTAGTAAGGTATTTTCACTGTCCTGTCAGCTTCACACTATAAAGATATATATTGTATAGCTTTTCTTCAGTTTCTGTGCAACATAAGGCCACAAACCTAAGATTCACTGACTCAGCAGCAAATTAAAGTGATATTTTGTAATGTAAAAATCTGGTAATAGATCTGACAGACCTGCTAAAGTAATTTTTTAGGTATTTATTTTGGTTTTGTATATTTTGGTTTTATTCTTCCAATCATTTTAATCTCTTTCATGACTTTATTATGTTTGTCGAGGGTTTTATAAAACCATTAGATTTAGGGAGAAACATAATTCCTAGTCACAGATAAAGTCCAAATGCATAGTATAGCTCAAAGAGCTTATTTAAAGAGTCCATATTCCATTGGAAATGTGCTTCACAATTCTTATGCACCCTTTCCCATAGTAATAGATTCTCTGCATGTCCTCAGATTATTTTCAGACTTCCTTAGCAATTCAGCCTTAATTATTCAAGTCCATCATCTTTAGTTGTTGTTGCTTTGACTGGCAACATGGAAAAATCCATGTACTGTCCTCAGGTTGCAACTGCTGAACCCTACACACTGCCTAAGAGTGGCAGGTAGTGTGAGCAAAAGGTCAGAACTCAGAGTACCAAAATCAGCTGGGTTGTCTTGATCTATAATACCTTAACTAATAAAAATAATCCCTTTATCAATCAGACAAAATGTTTAACACAACTTGACAGGCAAAAAAAGTTCTGCTTCAAACCTTGCCTTTCTTCTGCAGTCACTCATCTGCCTTTGACAAGATTTTAACTACCACAAAACTGTTGTACAAGTTATATTCAATATTTCCAGTCAGGCAATGGATGTATTGAACAGTAGCAGTAGATAATTTAATACTGTGCTTGCTTTGCTTGCTCTGTGCACAGCTAAGGACATGTTTCAGAGAAAACAACTGATAGCCAAATGTCCACTTCAGCTTGCTCAGCTTGAAACACCTGGGCAGTCCAGTGTGGACTATAAAATGTGGATATAAAGTCCACACTTTGTGGTCGTAGGGCTTGTTCCATTCGATATCAGAAAAGAAAATATTGTACCCTCACATGGCATGAAGCACACCATGTATGTTGAAGGAATTGGTTTCAGACTTACCACTACATTTTGAGAGCTGCAGAGTAGTGGAATGTGTAACACCACCCTAGCAGTAAATTAAAAATGCACTTCATTGTTTGTAGGCATTTTTTTTTTTAAAGACTTGAAAAGTTTGATATCCACATACAGTGCTTCCTAGTTTAGCAATAAAGAAGTAAACAAGATCTAAATCCTTCCTTGAAATCCCAGTGTCACTCTAGGTTATGGAATGATGTGTCACTCCATGTACTGTTAAAGACAATACGACAGTGCTAATTTTGTCATTAAACAATTCAATAAAAACCATTCAGGTTTCATTCTTTCAGGAACTAGATATTTTGGGGGATTTAATCCTTGACCAAAATATTAGAGACTTGCCCTGGAAGACCTGAATTGCTGGCAGGTAGCTATAAAATCTTAATTAGCAAAATAACAGAGACATTTCATGCAGCACAAGAAATACAGACAATGATAATTAAAATAGACTGGGCGTCAGAACTTAGACCATAATTCTTAGTCCAACATGCATACTGCAAAAGCCATAGACAGATGCTGTGTTTTCAGGATCAGCTTGGCACGGATTTAGTGGGAGAAGTGGGATAAAGGTGAGAGATATATATGTTTTGTAAAACCACACTGAGAAACATTTTCCTGGAAAGATCCCAAGGATGATTAAGAGATTGGAGCACATGCCTTATGAAGAATGGCTGAGAGACCTGGGGCTTTTTAGACTGAAGACAAGACTGAGAGGGGATCTAATAAATGTCTATAAATATCTGAGGGCTGGGTGTCAGCAAGAAAGGGACAGCCTCTGCTCACTTGTGCCCTGTGATAGGACAAGGGGCAATGGATGTAAACTACAGCACAGAAAGTTCCACCTCAACATGAGGAAAAAATTTTTTACTGTAAGGGTCACAGAGCACTGGAACAGGCTCCCCAGAGAGGTTGTAGGGTCTCCTTCTCTGGAGACTTTCAAGACCCATCTGGATGCTTTCCTGTGTGACCTGTGCTAGATTCTACAGTCCTGCTGTGTCGGGGGGGGTTGGACTAGATGATCTCCAGAGATCCCTTCCAGCCCCTAAAATCCTGTGATCCTGGAAACACAAAAATTGAACCACAGAAATAAGTTAAAAAGTTTAGAGTACAAAGGATATCAAAACAGAAGCATGGTTTGCATACTGGCAAGGAAACAAAGGCAGTGATGAAGAAGAATTAGTCGTGGTTTCGTGAAGGGATATTTTCTTGCCTTTCGGATTTGTATCCTATGAGTCACTAAAAATTTCTACAAAGTCACACATGAGAAACATTGTTATAACAATGCCTGACTTTTCTTTCAAGAGGAGAAACAAATCTGCTGGGAATAGGTGAACACTTTTAAAGCTAAACGAATAAGATATAGTTGATATGTGTTCTAACAAAAAGACAGTGATGCAGGAAACATGTAAGTCACATATAAGACAGCAAAGGCAAATGTCAAATGAAGAAAACAGATGTGTGGAAGATAAAACCCCTTTGTACCTAAAGATTTTGGTCCTTTCAAGATGTGCCAACTTGTCTGCAAAGCACTCCAAGATGTCCAAAGTCTATGCTACATGTTGAAATCTTCCAGTTAATATGCATACCCTATTTTTTTTTTTTTTCACTTTTTAACAACTAAATCTGACTTTTGGAAGAAACAAATACTTTTAAGTGTGTCAATTCAATCCAGGATCACTTATATGTTTAGCATTTCTATGAGATATACTTTGAGAAATAGTAGATATTTTTAAAAATACAATTAATAAGAGCAAAAGCGATCAAATAGGAATTGGTATGAAGTACCAAAAGAGGACCTAAGAAGAAAATGAAACTTCAGTTTGATGCAAAGAGTGAAAATACCAGATTATATTTTTGAAGTAACAGCATCAGTGATGAATACATGGGATGCCATCAGCATCTTCATGTTGTACAGTCCTGAAGGACAAAAATATATGTGTTTTTGTGTGAGAAAGATGCCAGGTAAGAGCAGGGTATATATAAAACTACAGATGATCACAGCTGCAGAAAGATGTTTGATTGTATAGACAGAAAGCTATTATTTCAGACTGTCTCAGTGTCTAGGCACAGCAAAATCAAAAATAAAAGAAGTTTTTCACAACTTACAGGCCTAGCTAACAAAGAAGGGGGAAGTTTAGGCTCGAGGTTCACAGAGAGAGTTGTTAGCCATTGGAATGTGCTGCCCAGGGAGGTGGTGGAGTCACCATCCCTGGAGGTGTTCAAGAGGGGATTGGACGTGGCACTTGGTGACATGGTTTAGTAGTCATGAGGTCTTGGGTGATAGGTTGGACTTGATCCTTGAGGTCTTTTCCAACCTTATTGATTCTCTGATTCTGTGAAATCAGTGTTGTCAAAGGTGAAAATAGCAAACCTTTGTTAGCATTTGGCAAATGTTTTTGTAAAAGCCTATTAATTCCTGGTCCACATTTCTCTCCTTTAGACCATAACTGAAGATGAAATAAATGAAATTTTCTTTAGATCTATATTAATGCTTTCCTTCTTTCCTTTCTTTCTGATGCCTTTAAGGAGTAAGAAGTTCTTTAAAATGCTTTGCATCTTTTTATCAGTATCTTTTTCATTCCTGTCTTGTTTTAACAGGAGTCTTTTATCTCACCAGTCTCACATGAATATTGAAAACACTTTACATGTAATCTTGATGCACTGATCACACTGCTCTGAAGAGCTGCTGACATTCAAATAGCTGTTGTATCCACTGCCAGTTAAATCTGATATTTTTACTAGCTCAATGACCTCAGTTTTTAATGATACTTTTTATAAAGTTCATCTGTATATTGTTAGCCTAATGTGTATGTTGCAGTTTATTAAGAAGATTAGGTCAATCTGACAAACAGCAGCTTGTGTGGGCTGCTAAGAGCTAGATGCCTTTGCCAGAGTAGATGACATTATGGAGAAGGGCATGACATCTTTCACTAGAGTTGATCTGAATGCTGTTAACCCTTCAAAAATTAGGAATGCATCCCTTTCTCCATCCTCCAAGCCTTCTGTAATTTATAACAAGGGCAGAAATTAATCAGGAAATTGAGGTTCTTTCCCTGTATATGGGAGGCAGGGAGGGAAGGAATATTTGCTTTTTATTTGCTTTTCAAAGAATATGTATATTTTATGTGCATAGCAATATGTCGTGGGTTCTCCATGCCTCTGCAGCAACATTAAAATTAATCTTGATTCCTTTCCTTGACTTGACTACTAATGAGTACCTTAACAGAAATGTGGCAAACAAAAAGCCTTTCTTGTAACAAGCTTAGCCTGCATACAGTTTCACTTTCTAGATGTAAAAATTCTGTCTCCATTCTTCTGACCCCTTTAGTTATTTGTAAATATTCTCAGGATAACTACTTACTTTAGGGCGAAGTCTAAAGTTAGAGTAACAAGTTGTTGACAATAGTAACTTCAGAACTACCCTCCTGCATTTAATTTAGTTTTCACTTTCTGATCTATTATTAGCACTGTTTATGTATGTTAAACCATATGCTGATATGTCATTTACTTTGCAGTGAGGTTTTCTTGCTGATGTAGGTTAGGGTAAAGCAAGAGTTAATAGGTGTAAAACACAATGAAAAGTCCTCCAGAGGCTAGAGAGTCCCAGAGGGATGGGCAGTTCATCCCAGGACTGTTATTCTATTCCATTTTCCTGTATTTATTTAAGGGAGTGTACAGCCAAAGCTCTTCTCTCTTCTCTCCAGTCTTATGGTTTCTGGGGAAGAGCTTTTCTTTTGCTTTGGCTGGCAGCTAATTTTCAGCTATACCACTGGGTCTGTTGAAGCCTGGGTCTAGTGGGGAGGGCAGTTTGGCTGCTCTTGGGTCTGCTGAGGCAGAAGGGGTGGAGGTTTCTGGAAGGCTCTGGAAGATTTTGGTCTAGTAGGCCCAGGGGAAGGATTGAGCCTAGTTTGTGAATGCATTCCTTTTATGTGAATGCCTTTTGTATGTATTTGTAATCAGAATTTCCATTTAAACTTCCAATCCAGTGTGGAGCATTTTTACTTTACTCTTTGCAAAAGGGGTAAAATATTTATTCTGTCTTTTTGCCCTAGACAGCTCATGGCTCAAAATTAGGACACTTGTTTTCCCTCCCATCATCAACATTTCATTTAAAATCAGTATTAAAAAGGTCTGCTTACACAAAGTAACAAGAAATAAGAAAAAAAAACACAAACCCAAAACTCAAACTCAAACCAACCAACCAAACAAAAAAAATCCCAACCAAACAAATTAAAAAATCCAACTAACCAAACCAAAAAATAAAAAAGGAAAGATAGAAGTAAATCTTACTTCTTTGACTGGTTCTGTGATGCCTTACACACATTGACAATCTGACTCAGGTTTAAAGGGAAAGTCCACTGTGCATTAGAGAGTAAACTTCTCTACTTAAAAGATTATTTTAATAGCCTTTGTCTCAGAATGATTTTTCACTTGAAAGAGTTTGTTAACCAGCACTTTCTTCCAAACCTAATCTAATTCTTTCTTCCAACTTGCATGGTATTTTAGAAGTTTTGCACGGATTCTGCCTTTGTAAAGGGCAAGGGGGAAACAGACTATACAACTGGAGGCCGACCTGTCATTACTGACCTTTTCATGGAAGAAGTGAAGGAAACACTATATAATGACAGAGCTGTTTCTTTCCCTAAAATATCACAAGCCTGGAATCCAGCATCCAGACTGTTATGTGTTATGTTAAGAAAGATATTAAACTATAATTGATATTAAATTGTAATTGCAGTTCCAAGGCAATTACAACTGAGTGAGATTGAGAGAGGGTAAAAGAAATAGGAGGCAGAAGAAATCTGAGAGATTTCTAAGAAGTACATTTGTTCAAATTCAAAGGGTTGGTTGATTGAGCACATGATGAGGTAGAAAGAGGCATGGGGCCAAATGAAAATGATGATACATAAGATTAATAGAAAAGCAGAGAGTAAACAATATAGGTGTCATCATGTGGCCTGTCCTATGCATGGAGATGTTATACTGTAACCACTGTGACTACATACAGCTGTAAATATATTGTAGAGATGCACCTAAATTAGTTTCGAAGCAGCTAGGTCATGCAGTGCTTGTATGTGATAATGTTGGCACATATATGCAAGAAAACAAATATGAGCAGAAATATCAAAAGACAACTGGCAAACTGAGTGTAATGATAAATGTGTCTTCAGAAGTGTATGCAAGCTAAGAGTATATTCTGATGCCTTCATGTCTGATAAAGATAACCAAAACATAATGTACATTTATTATTCTTAGATAAAATGAGGTGATAGTTTCTGTCCTGGAATTTATATTTTGAGGGTAGTCACTAAGCTAAAGTCAGGTTCCTAAGTCTACTTCTGTTTAAAACACACCATTCTGTCTGCCATTATTTTTACGATTAAGGCATCTAAATTAGAATAAAAGTAACATTAATCAAAGACACATAGAGATACTTGATTAGGAGTATACATTGAAATGAACCCAAGTGCCATAGCTCTAGTGTGCTTCTGTGCCTGTCTATGCCAGGGTAAATTTTGCAGTTTCTGCATTCAGTCATCTCCAAACTTCCAGAGCCACTTCATGCTATATATTGAGGAAACACACTAGACAAAACAGTGATGGTATCTATCAGGCTTGCATGGACAGTGTTTTGTGTTCTGTTTGCAAGTCATGAATACCTAAAGATAATGGTCCCGAAGCACTGCTCATCTTATTGAGCCTAAAGAACATCACTCAAAGATTGCTTTGGCATGAGACACTGTATAATTTGAAACTGTTTCTAGATGAAATGTTACATTTTAATTTCAGAGGTTTTATTGTGTGTTGTTTTTTTTCTGAATTCTGGAAACTAAGGGAACCTAGGGAAAAACGAAACTAAGGGAAAAAAAGAAAACTTAGGGGAAAAGGAAACTAAGGGAAAAAAAAAGGACTGGGTGTTTAATCACAATGATTTCATCCTCAAGAAGTCATTATAAGACCTGAAAGGAGAATAAAAATTCTCATCTAGAATACTTCTCACTTCACATTTCTAGTAAAATGACCTCAAGTAAGTAAGCTTAAATCTGTGGAATTGACTAACATGGGGATATAAAAGGGATGGTGCTGTGAAAGAGACAATGTTAAAATATCTCTATGCTGTAAAAATAATACACTTCATGTAATTCAGAATAAATTGACTGAGAAGGTAGTGTTACTGGGAGTCTCTTCCACATCTGTAACAGCAAGAGTGGCTTCAGACAGTACCTGTGCAGAACAAAGTCTGCTGCTGAAGACTGGTGTGTGCCAGACCACTTAGAAATACATTAGGTTGGAGCTTACTGTGATCACATTTACATCTACCTAACACCTGTCCTGTGTGACACCTGTGACAGGATCAAGGCAGAGATAATAGCTGACACCTGGAGGTTGAGCTAGCTTTAATGCACATGGTCTAGGCACTGCTGCAAGTTCAACAGGTGCTACAATTCATTCAGTATTGCCAACCCTTAAGACATAAACTAGTTAGAAATCTTAAAATATAAATGAGTCTGGAGAAAAGATTCTTTCCATGAAAATTATTGAAAACAGTATGTGAATAAACCCTACAAATACAGAAATCATAAAGTAAATAAAATGCAAAAGATACTATTTTACAAGGCCTTACAACTTCTTAAGACAAGTATAAGCATGCCGGATGGCTGGAACTTTCAATATTGTGTTGAAACGGTAGATGAAATATTGCTTTGAAACAATTCTTTGATGAAAATCCAAGGCAAAAACTATCTGATAAGGGTCCATCCAAAGTTCTATGGTTTAGATGAAACTGACTCCAACAGGCACTAGTGGAATCAATACAGCAATTGGGGTTTTGCCTTTATGAAAAGCTTTGACTACATTCTTTTATCACCTGGATTTCTTTTGCAGACAGTACTTTATTCTTGTCTAATTCAGATGTGTTATACCGAAACGTGTGTTTGCTACATGAAAATCCCCTCTGCCACTCACTGTGCAGCTACTTTGATGTGGCTTAAACATTGTTTTGATATTTGAAAAACAAACTCAGTTACTGTATATTGTTCCAAAAAGAGATATGAAGCATTACGACTTCATCAATTGAAGGGACACTTTCTATTGGGGCGTAGCAGTATATGTCAGATTTTGCTATTAAACAAAGGTTGCCCTTTATAAATCTCATAAGATGATGAAGAAGTAAATATGGCTATAGACAATCTGTGAGATGATTATTTAAAGCAATTTTAGTCTAAGTTTTTCTTTAAGTTAGTATTGTAGTCAGCATTCTTTACCTTCCCATGACTTCTCTTATTAACCTCTTTAGATCAAACAGTTAGAAGATACCATATGTTGACTTTGACAATATATTCTTTTTTGATTTATCAACTAGGAGAGATCTGGAAGGTGTTAAATTATCAATTTGTCCTATTGTTGCAATGTCCATTAACAGAGGCCAAATGTGTAAAGAGATCCACTTAAGAAAGGCAGGGCTTTGCAAGTTGTATCTATTCCTCAAGACACAAGGTTTGACTGCAGACTTTGCTCTGTGTAGGGTGGCACTTAGTTAGTGGTAAGCCAGTTAGTGGTAAGGAGGTGGGGGGACTGACTTTCCTTCTGATGTTTTCCTGAGCCCATTGTTATGCTAAAACAAAATAATGACATTTAAGTGAGTTTTTTTTAGTACCTAGCCAGGAAGTTTTGAACATGAGAAAAATGGATTGAAGTATTGAAGCTTGAAGTATTGTTCACACATTAAGCCCACTCCTGATCAACCTGAAACGGTTCCTCATGGACCCGTTGACATAGCACATCATGCAGCACAAGATGGCACAAAAATGGCACAAGAGCCATTTCTGACTTTGTGTATATAAAGTCTAACACATCAAAATCCCTGTGAACAGGAATAGCAAGTTGCCATTTCTGCTAGCACTATTAGCACTACTGCTAGGGCTACTGTTAACAAGCACAACATTCTCTAGAGAACTAGTGGTAAAACAAACTGTTGGGGCATAATGTCGAGGAAGCAAACATGAAGTTTATTCTTTGTCTTCATTCACAGTGATCCAGATAGTCTAAGGAACAATTTCTAAGTTAATTTTTCCTGATTTCAATAAACTTATGGAAATATTTTTCCCCTCTAATATGTGTACTGAGAAACTGAATAATGCCATCTAGTCTCTGATATATATATATATGTTATCTTTTCAAACTTTGAACTGTCTTCATTGCTCTTGGCTCAGGTTCCAAGTTCATACATTTTGGATTGTTTACCATTGTTACTTAAGGAAATGGAAGCTTTCCTTTTAAACTCAAAAGAATTTTATGCTATTAATTTGATCCTTTTAATACTCAAACTAATTAAATAATGGATTATTTTAACCATTCTTCCACATCATATAGTTACAGTTTCTTAAACAGTTTCCTTTTACTGCTCTTGGTGATAATGTTATGTTATGAAATATAAAGGATTGTGGACTGATCCTATTAAAACAACTTTAATGAGGGCAAAAACAATACACAGAATGGAAGTTTCCCTTTACCCTATTAGCTGCCTTATAATTGTGAACAACATTTTTAAGAGGATTTTCGTTCCATACTGCTGTTTAGTTTGCTGTTGTTACATAGTTTATCTTAGCTTAGTCTTAGTTATCACAGTTTGTCTTACTTTAGTTCAGAGTGGACAGAAAAATATATTTTACCCCTCCCAAAAGGAATAAAATGAAAACACTCCACAAAGAATTGGAAATGTAATGGTCACCTCTGTTGGAAAAGAAAGGGAGGAAATCTAGTGTTTATTTCTGGGAGACATCTGGACAGTAAGGATTTTTTTTTTTCATTCTTTCTGATGCATCCTTTCTTTCTGCTTTTTATTTGTATTTGCCTTTCTAGTTTATAAACTCTATGAGAAAGCATGATTTTGGTTGTACACAGTACTTATAGCCATGAAGATGGGATAAGCAACAAAGAATAGTACCTGTTGTCAGCATTCAATCTGCTGAACATTAGAAGATTCAAACTTGTTAGAAACAGTAGAATCACTTTTGAAGGAAACATGTCTTTTACTCTTTTAGAAATAATACCCAAAGCAGCATCACATACACTTTGTTGTTTCTGGTTTTCTCTCTGAATTACATTTATTTTAGTCACATTCATAATCAGAATGCCTGATATTTCTGTGACAATGTTTTAAAATGCCAGTTGAGAATCACTTTTTCAATTCAGATTCTCTAAGAATAAAGTTCTGTTTGCATTTTGCTACAAATAGAAGATGTGTGAATGGGAGTGACATGAATAAATGTTCGTATCTTTTTAATTTATGATTAAATTATATGGAAAACCATGGTTTTGATAGCATGACATGAAAATGTGTTTTCATTCAAATTGTCTAAAGCACAAGAAGATAAAGTTAGAGGGGTCTCTTTCCTGACTTTTTCTGTTGATGAATATTTATAAAAGATTAGAATGATTAAAAGCCTGATATTTAACTGTACAATTGATTACCTTGTATGAAGACAAGGATGTTGATGGCAAGTCTTTCTAGTAATATGGTCATTCTGATGAATTCATGTGACAGTTATCTTTCTAAAGAAAAGCTTTTAAACACTAAGCTCTATTTTTTTTCTAATTTACATTGTAAAATTTGAAAATTTTCAAGAATATTGAACAGCAGCTTTGGGCAAAGACTTTAAAAAAAGTATTATAAGCAAAATCAGACTGAAAACAGGCAGGACAAATATATTTCCAGTTTAATCTCATATGATTACTGGCTTCCAGTGACCTTAGGAAAGGCTGAACTTCTATCTCTGTCACTAAGTGTAACTTGCAAGTAAATGGGCCACAAATGCCTACCATTATTATTCTGTGTGATGAATGTGAAACCTCCTCCTTCCCCTGATTTTTAGTATTAACTATTTCCAAGACACCTAATTTTTTTTTTTTTTTTTTTTTTTTAACACCACAGACCTTTTGTCTTCTCAGACTATCAAACCCCTGTGCACAACTTTTAAGGCTGGGAATACAGCCAGACTTCTGGCAGATCATTCCAATGTAGTTCAATATGAAAGTGCCATAGCAAATAATAGGGCCTTGAGTCTTTAGTTCTCCTAATTGGGCCATATAAGATGGTAATGCCTTTCTTGTCAGGGCTTATTATTTTAAAATGTGAATGTAAGTGGAAAGTCATCAGGATTCATTTGAATTTTATTTAATTTGTCTTGAGCATTGTCACAGAGCACTGAATAATTCAGTTTTAGGTCCTCAGGGAACAGACCTTACCATCTACATAGGCAAAAAGTAATTTTTCAGATACTTATGATAGTAAGCACTCGAAACTATGGGAAAGAAATGTGAATAATAAGGAATTTATGAAGGATCTCTGATTTATATAACTGGTGTAATGAATATTACCTTATATTTCTAGGTAGTCACAAATGATCTTTGATTTCTTATGTGACATACAAGAATGACTCTTAAGAATCCATAATTTCAGCTATGGAATATTTAGATGATGAACAATATGCTTTTTTTCCTAAATTAATTAAAAAGACTCCGTATTTCATCAATGCATACTATGTGAATCTGTACCAATTGCCCTCTGAACCCTTTAAAATACCAGTACAAATAATCTCATAGAGCAATTTGTTCATTGGAACTCATGTCTAATTAATGAATACAGACCTACCCTCTCCTTGCTGTAGTCCTGATTTGGCCACAAAGTGAGAGTATGCATGCATATTTATCCTCTAAACTCTGATTTTTGTTTTGCCTTAGAACTTCTGGTCTATGCTGGCAGTGTCATTGTCACAGGAGAACAGTCTGAACAGGTCTGCTTTAGGGATGTGGACACTTTGTGGTGTTTTTGCTGCAGCCCTTACCCATGTCCTGCTGCTTGTCAGGATTGCAACATACTCAGCAAACTCTGCTGGTGAATTCAAAGCAGACAGATTATTTGTTGGAAGCTTCTTGCATCTTAGTAAGAAAACATGTCAATAATTATCGTCATAAGTCTCACAACAATATATATATTATTTTGAAATCTGTTGAAAATCAGATGTTGTCTGACCATATCGTCTTGTATGAAACAATATGAATGAAAAAAAAAAAGTCAGGAAATCATGCAAGATAATAATTCATTATGTAACAACTGATTAAAGAATATAAATGAAAGGTATAACAGGAATGGAGAGGAAAAGAATGACAGAATTCTGTTTCTGCAGGGTGGGGAAATGAATATAGCTACTGTAGAATATTTGAACAAAAAGGTAAAACCTGCAGGTCACACGGCCATTTTGACATTCAGCCCAGCAGAAATAAAACAGTAAATGCAGCAAAGGAATCTAGAGTCAGCCGCAGCGATGAGGTTGTTCACAGATTCCACAAAGCAGCTGTCACAGCAGACAGGGTGAAGATCACCACACTGTCAGCAAAGTGGAGTGGGGATAATGGCTGCCAGCAATCCGGAGTTGGTTGTGACAGCAGCTCTACAAGAGAGGTCAAAAGCAGACTTCTGAATTTCAGACCAAAGCAGACAAACGGAATTCAAAAGTGACAGGAAGCCAGTTATGATGGCTAACATTTCCTGCTTTTTAATCAAGCAGGAGTGTTGATCATTGGAAGAAGAATGATGTGCTCAAAGCAATCTTACTCTGTCTGATAGAAGTAGATGTACCGGAACAAGACGTTGCTCATCATATAGCAGGAAATGGGCTCTGACCCAGAGAAAAAAGGAGCTGGAGATATATGAGACTAAGTGTTAAAGAATTGTTGTCAAACTGGAGATGACTCTGTGACATAATTTCGGACTACAATCTTAGATCTTTATATTTTTCACTCTACAGAGAAAACATAAATTGGCATGCCTATATATCAGTTGTAACTATCAATATACTGAGAGTGGAGGTCTGAAGTATTCCTTTTATTTTTTATTATTTTAAAGGAAACAGATATGTGCAAGATTCAATGTATTTCATAATTCCACACGTAATAAGGCTGTAAGGACTTCTTTAAAAATTAGTCTGACAGCAAACATTACTCTATGACAGTAACAAATTTTATCAAACTTGAATATAAAATGTAATTATTTAATTCACATAGTTGTCTTCTCCTTTAAGAAAAGGGGAGTGTGTGGGGGAAAAAAGCACTTAAAAAAAATCAGAACAGGAAATGTAAAACCACAGTGATTTATTGGGGAATTGCTAGAAGTGAAATGGGTAAAGGGAGAATTTAAAAATTAGAGACTTTAATTTAAAAAATAAGTTTCTAGTCTTAAGGGAACTGGATACCGAAAAAAAAGAACAGGCTATTCTGTTAATTATGTATTTAAATTAATTTAAATTTCTATTTTAAAATTAAGTATTAAATACAAGCTGCTCTTGCATCAAAAAGCACATCACAATGTATCTGGAAGATTGCACAACTATTCTACACGAGCAGTGAGGATTGCACCTTGCCCACAACTTCTAGCAAGCCTTGATAAAAAGTGCCTCTCAGACTGCTGCTGATCTAATCCAGGCTCCTGCACTCTGGCATTCATCCTGGCACAAGAATGAGGAGCAGATGGCTGTCATTTTGCTAATATGTCAATACCCATCCTGTAACTGTGTATGGGACTGTATCCACTTTAACAAGATGGTGCATTCCTCTGGAGATTTCATCACTGCGTCTGCCTTATGCTTGGATAATGGCTGAGGTCATCAATACTTGGTCAATACAATGGCTACTATATTTAGTATTGAAAAGACTCAGAGAGACAAAATTTACTTTTAAAAAGTATCTTTTTATCAATATTAATAATAAAAACATTTTTAAGGTCTATTAATTTACATGATGCTTCACAAATTTGTTTCTCTACCCAAGTAAAAGTATCCTCAAATGAAAATTAAACAAGAAAAAAACAGGGGAATTTTGGCTAGGTGCACTTTCCTTACCAAGAGGGGAAGTTGAAAAAAAAACAATTAATCTTAAAGGTATTTTCCAACTGAAACAATTGTATGATTTTCTATGCTTTTCGTATATTTAACCTGTCTTATTTTTTGTCATACTTATTGCTGGAATTAAGCAATATGATAAAGGAGGGCTGTAATGTCTGTTTCAAATTGTATTATATGATAAAGGCAATAGTGTTGTGTGTTTGAAGTGGGCTTCGAGGCAAGGGAGAGGGAAGGGTTTTTTTTCCAACCAGCTGCATTCCAGTCTGGCACCTACTGGCCTGGGAATTCTTGTCCCACTGTTTATAGCAGCTGTAACACAAGTTGATGGGCATTCAGAAATACAAGTAACAACATTCATGGGGGCTATTTTTCAGGGTGCACCATTTACAAGGGGTAAAGGAAATCTTGTTCATGCTCTGAAAATATTGATCATATTAACACAACTATATTCTTCAAAACCTTAGAAGTCTGTTATGTTTCTTGAAATACAGAAAGATGCTAATGACTGATATATTTTGGCAATGTCGGCAGTCATAGATTGAATTTAAATTATGATTCAGTGTACTTTTTAATAAGAATTTGTTGCCTGGATTACTTTAATTCTTGTAAATAACTGCAAGAATCTTTTATCAGTTTAAGATTAAATGATTTTTAGTTCATAACAGGTAAACAACTTACTTTCAGAAAAATAAAGTCCGGAAAGTTATGGAATAATTTCAAATCTAATGATATGTACAATTAGTATTATCTTTGTGAGGTGCACCACATTCAGCTGCTCTCATAAATGCATGTAAGCATATTTTAAGAATTAGCATTATTACCTTTAGGGCAGTTATGTAATCTTGTGTGTGCTTGAAAATCTTCCAGAAAACCAGCAGTACACTTACAAAGAAATGCATCAACTGAACCTAATGCAAATGCTGTTCACTTGGTTTTATTGCTAAAGCTACAAATCTTACTTATGGTTATAAATACGAATGGAGGATCATAGTGCTCTATAGCAAAAAATATAACTATTTTTAAAAATGTATTTAAATAGAATAACTGGGAAGGATTTCAGTAAGCAATCTGAGCTAGGATTGTTTATTATTTTTTTTGTGACAGCTTCTAACTTTAGCACTGTAATCGAGAACCCACTTTTGTGTTTGCTTTAGCAGTGTTTCAAAAACTTGAAAGAGATTACCATAAATATGCCCAAAGATAACATAGTGTTATTCATCATTTTTCTTCTTAAAGACTGCTCTTTGAACAAAGTATATAAAAAAAAAATCTATGTATGCTGTTTTGTCACCCACTGTGATGACAATCAGCACCACCCTGCTGTAACCGTGTGTTCATTGCTTTGTTTGCAATGAATCCAATACTGTCATTCTTTGCAACATTAAGAATGCAGAATCTCTAATGGCCTGAAGTATTGATTTGTTCTGTTTGCAGACAGACAATGAGATCCTGTTACAATGTCCTCTGCAATACATTTTACTACAATAGTGTTAATATTGTAATTTTATTTGCAATAAACAAGTAATGACAATCCCTTCACAAAGAAGTGGTGGTGAATGTTGATGAGAAGACAGGAGGACTCACTTCACCTGCTCATACAACTGATGTCTCAATGAGCTATGGAAATGTTCTAATTTTGATGAAAATGTAACAAAACTAGGCACTGGCCAGCACAAAGCCTGTGCTCTTTGCAACACACCATTGGCCACTAATCACTTTAAGTGAAGCACATACCCTTTATATTGTTCGTCAGCACAAAGTTAGAATTAACTTTTTGTACATTTTCTACTGCTGTGTCAGGCAACTTGTTAAGAGAAATATGATTCTGTGAATGGAGACACTTCCATTCTTCATTTCATTGTTCTTTGAGGTTCTCTGCTCAGACAGGGATGTAAATATGGCAGTCTTTTTTACTGGAACTCTCACATGTATCACAATGGGGCAGTTTTTGAGCACAATATGGTAAGCATAAGGTTTTTAATTTTGTTCAACTATATGTGTAGATATACAAAGAGGCACTAATCAACCTTTGTTATCCACCATTTTTATACATAGAGTCAGTTATTGCTGATGATTTTACCATCATTTTAAAACCCCATGGAAAGAGTAAATATGGGTATATAAGTGCCAGATGTTTAGACTAGAGAGCTGCAACAGGAGGTACTTGTACTTGAAAGCACTAGTTTTTATATCCCTGGGACAATTGCATGTGCAGCTATTACAATGATTTAACATCCATGTAAACCTTTCTTGCAGTCGTTGCATAACACACTTCCTGGCTTTCCAGCCTTGTGAATTATGGACATTAAAATCAATTCTCTAGGCTAGCTGTTGTTGTTTGAATGTTTAAGTTTGTATTCTTGCCAGATCTCCTTGAAATAGCTATGCCTTGACTTGAAAAATTCCCAAAGCTTCAGCAGAAAGTAAGCAGAGTGTGAAGAAACCTTTGATTAAAGACGTTAATAGGTTTTTGGAACAAACCTACTTGATTTTTCAAATTATGCAAGAGGGGAATGTCAGGAATGTCAGAATTCAGCTCCAAAACAGCTAATAGAGTTCTTTAGGAAAGATCATGCTTAAGCACAACCACAGGATTTCTTTTTAAATTACATAATAGTTCATTTGAATAATTACATATGCTTCTTTCAAGATATATGTGGAAATTCAACATTCTTTTCTATATAACCATATTTATATTTTCTGAATGCACCTGAGGCAATAATTTGTTTGCTTAAATTCTCAGTACAGCAAATGACTTTGTAATTCTGACTTACTGGAAAAAAAAATCTCTATGTTATATGAAGTTTGTTTGATGAAATGGGAAATGACCTGTTCATGTGATCTCAGAGTAGCACTAGGGCACTTTTTCCATATGTGTCTGTGCAAACCTGATTGCATATTATTCCTCCCCAAGTTCAGGGGCCATTGGGTGACAGATGAAGGCATGAACCCTGTTGCTGTGTAGCAGTGAGATTCCAGAAATGCAGAGGGCAGAGAATCTCAGAAGTCCTTCCAGAAGTCCTTTATTACTGCACTGTAGAATCCCCAGCACTACAGAGATTTAAGGACACTCTAACAGCAGAATCAGCTAACAGAAGCAGAAGTTCTGAGTATATATCTAGCAGTATCCCTACACCAAAGCCCTAGCCAGAAGTAGCAGCTAAGAGAAGCAGAAGTCCCTAACCAAAGCCCTAACCAAAGTGACTATTGCTCAGAGAGGTTGTTTTTTATACTCTGTTATCAAGCACTTAACCAGTAGAATTCAACCACATATATAAGCTACAATCTTTTCCCAATAAGAGGTGCCAGCATGTCATGGAGGTGGTTTCTGCATCATGTTCTAATCAAAGGGTGCCAAGGTGAGGATGTTGTTCTTGGCACACACGGAATGTTATTGTTTTGCTCTAGGCAGCATGCTAAGGAATCAGTCAGCTAAGGAATTCTGCACATGCCCAGCAGTTGCCCTCAGAACAGTGGCTGCAACAGGTGCATAACCACATATGTTGGTGATAACAAGATTGGGTATGAAACGTGGTGGAACCTGCTGGAATGTGTCCAGAGAAGGATGATCAAAGGGTTGGAGCACCTCTCCCTATGAGGACAGTCTGAGAGAGTTGGGGCTGTTCAGTCTGGAGAAGAGAAGGCTCCCAGGAGACCTTATTGTCACCCTCCAATATCTGAAGGGGGCCTACAAGAAAGACGGTGAGGAACTTTTTGGGATATCAGGTAGTGATAGGAGCAGGGGGAATGGGAGGGAAGGCTAGAAGAGGGGAGATTCAGATTAGACATTAGGAAGAATTTCTTCATCATAAGGGTGGTAAGACATTGGAACAGGTTGCCCAGGGAGGCGGTGGAAGCCCCATCCCTGGAATTTGTTAAGGCCAGGCTGGATGCAGCTCTGGGCAACCTGATCTAGTGTGAGGTGTCCCTGCCCATGGCAGGGGTGTTGGAACTAGATGATCCTTGAGGTCTGTTCCAACCCTGACAATTCTGTGAAATACCTTTGCTTCTAAGCTTGCATTCTTGAGGTACCTCTGAACCCATTACAGTTGCCACATATGACAGGATGGAGATACTGCTTGTGGGTATGGGTTCCAAGCCTCTCCAGGCTATACTTTCTAGAAGTGGACATTCTTTTTTTTTTTTTTTTTTTTGTCCTAAGATGAATTTTCAGTCATTCTGAAACTATGTGCATGTTCACATTGAAGCTGTGAATAGTGCTGACTGGAAAAGTATCCAAGCATGGAATCACAGATAGGGAAGTTACTTTTTCCTCCCACCCCCCTGCTTTTAGTAATTATTTGCATTTTGCATAGTAGATTTATTTGCATTCTCATAAAAAGTGGGAGCAATGATTTAATTTTCTTCTTTCTGATAATTTTTATCTCCCTTGCTTGGAGCTTTGACAAATGCTATAAATCTTGAGAGAAAATATGCATAATTTAGATAAAATATGAATGAATATGAGCCAGCAGTGTGCCCAGGTGGCTAAGAAGGCCAAAAGTATCTTGGCTTGTGTCAGTAAAATTTGGCCAGCAGGAGCAGGGAAGTGATTGTTGCCCCATACTCGGCATTGGTAAGGCTGCATCTCAAATACTGTGTTCAGATTTTGGCTCCCTACTATGAGACAGACATTTGTGTCCTGGAGTGTGTCCAAAGAAGAACAACAAATCTGATGAGAGATATAGAGAACAAGTCCCATGAAGAGTGGCTGAAGCAACAGGGTCTATTTGGTCTGGAGAAAAAGAGGCTCTGAAGAGAGCTTAGCATTATACAACTACCTGAAAGGTTGTAAGGATGTGGGTGTCAGTCTTTTCTCCCAGTTAGGAAGTGAAAGGAGAGAGGAGGTTTAGACCAGCTATTTGGAAAAATATCTTCACCAACAGCATTGCAAGGTAGAGGAACAGGGTGCCTAGGGAAGTGATTGAGTCACTGTCCTTGGATGTATTTAAAAGACATGTAGATGTGATGCTTAGAGACATTTTTATGGCGGACTTGGACATGTTATGTTTATGATTGGACTTGTTACTAAAGGTCTTTTCCAACCTAAATGGTTCTATAGTTGTATAAAATATTGAATGATATTGGTTACCCAGCTTGAAGTTCAAACCATCCTTACAGGAAATTAAATACTTGCTGATCATTCCAGTGCTTGCTGAAGTAAGCAATGTGAGCTTTTTAGAAGAAAAAAAAATGTGAGCTTTTTAGAAGAAAAAAAAAATGAGCTCAGATTGTTTCAGACAAAAGAATGTAAGAAAGTTGGGAGTTTCTAGAGCCTGAGTGAATGAGATGTTTTCTTGATCACTGAGCTATTGAACAGTGCAGAGTGCAAAGCACATTCATCTGTAATTTAAGAAATCATTATTTTTTAAAAAATATTTTATATATAAAATTAAAAATTTAATTCTGAGTCAAGTATCTAGAAATCAGAAATAAAGAGAAAGTCAAGTATGGTAGCATGTGCTGTGTATCAACCTCATTAAGAAGAAAAGGAAACAAAAAAAATTCCTTAGTTTGGAATTCCATTTATTTATGCTGCTTATAGTCATATTTGTCATTCATGGGTTTGAATCAAGATGAAAACGTCACATATACTCTGTAGGAAGGAACTTAAATCTTCCTTCATGATAGTATTGACTCAGAGTAAGTATTGCTATTCTGTGGTATCTTAATTGAGGTTTATCAACAGTGATTTAAAATCATAGAATCAGTCAGGGTTGGAAGGACCACAAGGATCATCTAGTTCCAACCCCCCTGCCATGGGCAGGGACACCTCACACTAGAATGAATGTACATGGGCTGTTTCAGCACATTTAAAGTCATGTAATTTTTTCATTTGTCTTTTTTTTTTTGTTTATTATTTTGAATATATTGCTCACTAAGAGGCCAATGTTATAGGTGACAAAGCTGCTGATACATATTATTTCCTAGCAAACTAATGCGAGCATAAAATGGTATTACCAGAAATGCAGAGCTGCCATAGAGGGCTGGACTGGGAAAGCTAAACAAGGAAAAGAAACCTGTATTGGTTTTATAAAGGGGAAAGGGTTTTATAGAAGTTTTGTTGTTTTTTTTGTTTTGTTTTGTTTTTGTTTGGTTTTTTGGTTTTTTGTTTTGTTTTGTTTACAAAACATTGACTTAACTAAGGTTATTGTAGCCATCCATCTTCTTCCTGAGTACAAACTTCCCTTGCTTCATTCAGAGGTTCAAAAGCCAGACCTGAGCTTCTCTTCCAGTCACATCAGCAACCAAAGTACTTGTTTTTGACTTAATAGAACATACCCTAAGGTAGCAGGAAGCTGGCAATGACTGCAGTCTACAAATGCATGTAGTTCCCTATGAAGTCTATTGAAATGTCATCATCTCCTCAATTCTCACCAGGCTTGGTATTAGGGAGTTTGATCCCTTATTTGTCATTCTCTTTCCTGAACAAGCTCTTTTAAGGAAAGCTGTCTGTAATCATCCCTTCTCAGTGGTGGACTCATTCTCTCTTCATTCCTAAGCAAAATAATGAGAACAAACAAGTCTTTTCTGTTCATCTTCGGTGATCTCTCCTTTATTATTGTTGCAAAGAGAATGGAAAGGAAACAGCACAGCACAAAAAAGAGAAACAAGACAGCATGGGATGCACTTGGCAAAGCATCACTTGTCCACAGCAGCTGTGTGTGTAATTGTACTAAAGATGTCATCAGCTTCACAAAAAAATAGAATAGGCATTTTTCCTTATTGCCAGCTGAAATTCACTTATGGGGAAAGCAGCTGATATATACCAACACTACCAGCCATTTGTCACAGGGAGCAGATTTATAGGGGCAGAGGTTTGGCACACAAGATATCTCACCAGCAGTCCTCTGGAAAATTGTCACCAGCTAATATTAGACTTTATTCAAATTGTGGTTTTGTTGTGGGTTGATTTTATTGTTGGTCGATTTTGTTGTTGGTGGTGTTTGGTGGTTTTTGGTTTTGTTTTTTTTTTTTGGTTGGGGTTTTTTGGTTTGGTTTGGGTTTTTTGTGTGTTTAGTTGGGTTTTTCTGTGGGTTTTTTTTTTTGGTGGGGGGGTTGGGTTTGTTTGTGTGGGGTTTTTTATTTTCTTTTTTTTTCCTTCATATCTTACAGGATTCCTTGGAGTGGCTAAAATCTAACATTTTCACCTCTAGGGAAACTAATACACCAATCCCTCTTTGAATTTGCATGTGCATGTAAGACACACAAACTGCCTCTCATGTGCTGCCTATAGAGGAGATGGGAAGAATTCTTTGGCCTTCTGTAGACTCAGAGAAGCTGCTTTGATTTAGATTCAGTTGCAGACCTTGGAGGAATTAACTGATATGATTATGAGGCCAGGATCAATTACCTGTAGAAGAGCATGTGGATTGAGAGAGGTTCCAGTAGTAAAAAAGACAAACAAAAACAAACCAACCAACCTACCACAACAAAACAAACAAACAACAAAAAAAAAAAACACCAAAAAACTAACTCTACATTAATCTTTTAAAATACTGAGAAATAGGACTTGGGGAACCTGGTCAGCCACATGGCTCTCCCTAGAAAGATTTTGGAGTGTGTCTGTGCACTTGGGATACACGTTCAGATGTTTTAGAGTCAGAGGAAGCTGGACCAGATCACCTTCACAGGTCCCTTACAACCCACATTTCTGTAGGCTAGTGATTCTATAACTCCAAAAGATGATAGGCTGACCAGGTCATATAAGAAAATTCTAGTACATCTCTAGAAAGTGGCTCTTTATGGTATGGAAAATTGCAAGCATGACAGAGCAGTAGAATTTAGTCATATGTCTTTTAGCACTTAAACTTAATTCTTACTTACTAGATCCTGCCAACTGAGAAGAACATTTGGGAGTGAGAATTTAAGATGAATAGGAATGCTCATTTTGTTAGGCTTTCAGTTAAGTGTGGCATTGCACAGTGAATTCAGAGGGAATGCAAGGTGCCTAAGGAGTCACAGTTTTAAACACAACTGCTGATTTGGATTTTCTGTAACTACTTTTCTCTTTGGAGACAGAAACATAAACAGCTTAAAAAAAGAAATTCATTTATAGAGGTTTGAGTTTAGGATATAATTTACTGGCATGACTTTCTTAATGTATTGAATACTATGTAATTTTGAAAGCTTTTTAGAACATATTTACAAAACCATGTTTGGGCCATTTTTCTTTGTATTACATTTTGGCTGGAATCATAAGTCTACCTTAAAAGCTGCTTCTCATTCAAGAAACGTGGCATATTTCCAGCTTGACTGCAACAGCTTACTGTGAGCCTCTTTCAGTAGTGGGTATTTGATTCAGTGTCCTAAAGCATAGAGAGCATGATACTCTTGTGTTCTTCTGTTTATGGAATGCAGATAATATGTTGATCCCAGAATATATTACTCATGTCTACTGATTCCACCTGTTCTCCACCTCTTATTTGTTGGGTATTCTGTTAAGATAAGAAGTTAGCACTAACAAGTAGAGTAATCTGTGCTTATGAAAGCATAAGAACAAGAACCTGCAGTGGCAATGCTCAAGGGCTGGTAAAGTGGAGAGTCTTATAATCTGAAGAAATCTTGAATTGAATGCAGTCTGTCCCGACCTCGAATAGCAGTAGGGGTCAATGTGTTCTGAAGACACACCAGCCATTTACAGAAAGTTCCTCTGACATTCTTACCTTAGGCAAGCCTCTGCTCAGTAAGGGAGTCTCTGCTCAGCTAGAGCAATACAGATAATTTTGCACTCAGCAAAATATGGAGACAGATATATGACTAAGTGCAAAGCCATCAGATCGTGGTCCTGACCTGAACATAAACGTTTTGCTGGCATATATATCATGGCTATTTCCTCAATGTATATCCAGGATTAATTAAATGGGTCATTTAGATTCCATAAGAGGGGCCAATCATCTTATACAGTGGCAGACTGTAAATCCTTAATCATTCTAATGTATTCTGACGAACATTATTGACTTCTGTGAATAATTGAGAGGTGAAAGTACGTTGTCTCATTTCACTTCTCTCCACTGGAACTGTGAGATCCAAAATTTCATGGAGAGGATGTTTTATGATTGGCCTTTACTCTGTTTTTGTTTCTTAAAAATGATCCTTTTAAGGAGGGGCATATGTCTTTTATTTTATTATGAAATATCCCTCTTAGGGAATTGTAACAGCTATGCAGAAAGAAAGGACTAAGTTTATGAAGGAGAATTATTTGTATACCTGAAGCAACAATAATACTAACAACCTATTATAACTGTTTACTGAACCTTAACTCTAGTCAGATTTACAGAATAACAGATAAATTCACATGTCTTTGACAGCTCTCACATGAAAAACTTTCTCCATGGGTTTCTAAGCAAGCTGCCATGGAAAACAATTTTATCTGCCTTTGATCTTTTCACATACCTGTTGAGAAAAAAAATAATATTTCCACTCTCATGACCTAAATTGTTTACTAAAACAGCTTCCAAGTGGTTAAGCTTAGATGCTTTTGTGAAGGTTTAATTTAACTACTGGTTTGGGGTTTGTTTTGGGTTTTTTTTTGTTTCCTTTTTTTTACTGGAAATGACATTGATGCTGATGTCTGAAATCTTTTTTTTCAGATGTTAATTGTCTAAAACATCTAGAATTGTTTGATAAGGCAGACAATTATTTCAGCTGCTTCAGTGTGATATTTCTAAGGACATAAAGCAAAATATTGGAATTGTACCTATTTTCTCTCTATACAGTGAGGGTGACAGAGCACTGGAAAAGGTAGTCCAGAAAGGTTGTGGAGGCTCCCTCTCTAGAGACTTTCAGGGTTCATTCTTGTGTAACCTGCCCTACATGATTCTACTTTGGAAAGATGGTTGGACTTGATGATCTCTGAAGATCCCTTCCAACCCCTACCATTCTGTGATAGAATGAGTATAGAGGGGATATTTCTTTCTTCTTTTCAGAAAGACAGATATTGACCATTACTTCATGCCCTTAAATTTGACCAGGATATTAGAAAAAAAAAATTAACTGTAATACAACTGCACATGTAGAGAATGATCAAAGTCATCAACCCTCTTCCTACCTAACTGGGGGGCCACCAGGCTCCCCAGCCTTTGTCCTTACCCCAACCACCCAATGAGCACCATGAGGACTCACCAGTGATGAGAGGAGTATTCCTCAGCCCAGATAGGCTCAGCTTGGGGCTTCCGCTTTTCTTGGGGGGGGGGGGGGTGGGGGTGGGGGTTAAAAAGGGGAGTGGGCAGAGAGTGCAAAGAGGCCACACCTGAGGTGGGAGGAGACTCCAACAGAACCCAGGTGATCTGGGATTTCACAGGGAAAAAGGGCAGGTAGGTAGGGGGGGGTAAGGAAAGCGGGGGGAAAAAAGGGGCGGAGGTGGAAAAGGGGCAGATATGATGGGAAGGGGGAGGCGGTGGTGGTGAAAGGAGGGGATTTAAAAATAACTTTATTTTCCATAAATCTTTCATAATTCACAACTGCAGTTTGTGGTTTGCTTTGCCTTCATGCAAAAGGAACAAACCCATCAATACTTCATAGAATAAAGTACAATTCGAGGCCGCGGAGGTGTTGGGTTGATGGTTGGACTAGATGATCTTGGAGGTCTTTTCCAACCAAAACGATTCTATGATTCTATGAAAATGCAATGCTGTCCTCTCAGATCAAGTCTGTGCTTGAGATCCAATTACCCAGAAGCTGGAGGCAAATCTTCAGTGCTTGCTTTTCTGTGTAAGAGTTTCATTATAGATGACAGACTATCCTTACCCCACTTCTAGGTAAGAAGTCAATCTTTACTGACATCCCACTTTGTTGTGCATGTGGTATAATGCTTATTTTCAATTGAGCATAAAAGGAAGTGTGGCAATACCTCTGTATGTATGCTGCTTTATAGTCACTATTTGTAAGGACTGCCATTCTGGAACTGGCCAATTCACTTGTTCTTGAGAGATGAATTATCACAAAAATTATTAAGTTGTGGCACAGATCTTAGACCAGAGTTATTTCACTTTGCTCTGTATGTGTCATTCTCCTTAACTTTATACTTAGCCAAGAGCCTCCTTTGTAATTTAATCTTGAGTTCTACTCTCAAACCTCTCAGAGAATTTTTATGTGTAATAGAACTGTAACTAAAATTATAATTATAAATGTATGTTATGTATCTTGATTCATAAATACACGACATACTCCAGTAGTTATGAGCATTTGTCCTCTATTTCCCCCCTTTTCCTCCAGGTACAATGGACCCCTTTTCCTGCTAATGAAGGAAAGTGATGGAAAATTTCAGTGTTGCTGTGATGCCCTCACAAACCTTATTTCTTATATCTATTGCTTTGTTTTGAGAGTAGGGTCAATTTTAAAGACTCCCTGAAGGTATGTAAATAAATATTACAAGGGAAGTGTTAGTTAATGCTCATGAAATCTCCTCCTTTTACAGTTAATTACATGGTAGAAATATTTTTGAGCTGTTGGGTTTTTTAAATAAATAAATGAGTAGCCTTGGAGAACTGAGTATGTGTAAATGCTTCTGTGATGACTATCATGAAATATATATGTTGAGCAAAATATTTTGAAATAATAATAAACAAAGTAACAATCATTTTGTACTCCCTTATCACTAAGTCCTCCAGTCTTCGTCCTCATTTGTCTGGTTTATCCAAAATTCCCTCAGGCAAAGAGAAATGTGATATCACTCATTTTCTCAAGAGATATATGAACTTTGATATTATTTGTCCTCCTAAAAGCTTACACTATTATGCTCCAGACTTATACAGATATAGTGTGTTCATGTAACATTTTATGATGCTGGACCATTTGACATGCTTGTTCATAGTATTCCCTATAAGAAGGAAATTTTTAGGCATTTTTCTCTTCCAGAGAGTTTGTATCTGGGTAGAAATTATGGTAAGGGCCATACTCCGATATAGCAAGAGTAGTAATTGTGGGGTAAATGCACAGAAGTGTTGTGATGCTTGACTTCAATGTACTTTTCTGCAGAATGTACCTATGGAGTGCCCTGAAGGAGTTTTATATGTAAAAGGAGAATTTACAAAAGACTGCAACCTGAATAGAAATCTATTACTGCTGGCCAATGGGAAGTCAAAGGAAAAATTTACTGTAGATGGTATATTCTAGTAGGTGGGATGGTATTAAATTCATGTTTTATTGTATACTTATGGAACTAAGGTGCTTAATGTAATAGTTAGGTATTAAAGATTTCAGATTCTTGCAGAGATATATGGTGGGATATGAATATTGTGATGGCAACGTACAAGAGAGACATCCAGAGAGGCAGGAACCCCTTCAGATTTTGTTTCATTAATAATATCTGCATTATCTAACTGTGAACTGTACATTAAAACTACAGGAGAGCTTGCCTTGCCCAAGTGTTTTATTAACACTGGAGCTGTTAAAACTTTATAATTGAAAAGTGTAAGACAGTTTCATCTGAAATGTATGTATATTTCCCATTTGTGGGTGCAGACTGTGAAGAAAACACAAGTAAAGTGCTTTCTACTATGCAAGAAAAGATACAGAAGTTTAAATGGCACATGAAATCACTGAAGACAAAAGAATCCTAATGAGGTTGTACAGACACTTGCAAAGAACGTTTGTTCTAAAGGGGAAGTCCTACAAGAGAAATGCAATGAACTGCTACATGAAATTATATGTAGATGAAAAATGATATAAGGTAGTGGGATGTTACATCAAAGAGGTAAGAAATTGAAAAGTAAAGAAAAAAAAAAGTAATTTAACCTTGCTATTCACAAAAATGATTTTGTCCTGGAAAATAAATGATTAAATAAATTAAAACAAACAAACAAACAAATCCAATAGCAAAACCCCCAAAACAAACAACTAAACCATAAAAAAACCCCAAAACAAAAATCCCAAATACAATAAAAACAGCAGAAAAAATGACCACAAGCTGAGCATTTAAAGGGAGGAAGCAAAGAAAAGTGAGATATAAATAACTGCAGTGACTTAACCACAGTTAGATATCTAAGTCTTAAATTAAGGAAATAGAATTATATGCTGCCCTTGGCATATTAGCAAAATGATATCATAATAATTCTGCTGGATACTTGAAAGAAAATATTTTTCATGTGAGTGAATGACCCAAGAGGAATACCTGATGAGATTAAAAACCTCTTCTGGTAGCAAAAATGCGTTTTGTACTAGGCACAATACAATTGACTTTCAGAGAGATGCCTGCGAAATTCAAGAAGAGCAAAGTGATATGAGTTGTAGAGGAAAGAATTTTGTTGTCCTCAAAGAACACAGCAAGCATTTCTCAGACAATAGATTAGCATCTTTGCTTCCAGCAGCCTTCCTGTAAGAAGTTGCATGTGCTATTACAGGTTATAAATACAGGAACATTAGCATGGGCTCTTAAAACTGGTGAGGGGAAGATCTAAAAGCACATTATTAAAGGAATTAAAAGAAATCTTGGAAGCCATGTCTAATGCACAGTGTAAATGAGAACATAGAGTGTTGGGTAAGCAAGAATGGGCTTTAGAGATGGAAGACTGAAGTATTTTTAGGTAAAAGCAGAAATAGAGTAAAGAATACTGAATGTGATATTAAATAATATTATGATTCTAATGTTGGAAAAAGAATCATACTCCAGTAACTAAGTGTCTATACATGGATTTTTGTCTTTTAATTTTATTTTTTGTGATAGCAAAATCCATGTGGAAAGCAGAAATCTAAGAAGAAAGACCTGAGGCCACAGATTTCTTTTCTGTTTTCCTGTGAAAGTGCAGTCTGAGTTGCTGGATTGTAAATAACAATTTTTCCCTCCCTTGTTTGCATTATGGTACTTTTGGCAAAGTAATAGTAACACGAGAAGCAATGCATGTTCTCATCGTAACCAAAGAAACAGGGCCTAATAAAAAGCACACAAGAAGACTTCAAAGAGATTTACTAATTAGACTGCAATAAAATTGGTGTCTCGGGTTTGTATTCAAAGCTATGACCTTTGATTTCAAGCTTGGTTTATTACAGAGCTTGCTTTTCTACTTCAAAGATACAATAAAAGATGGGTTATCTAAAAATCATGGAGCTGGGGACAATGGTGGTTAGCTCAGTCATATGTGGGGATGACTTTGCTGTCATTTCAATTAACTTTTTGTTTTGTTTTGTTTTTTACAAATCAGAACACAACAAGAAAGGAATAGAAAAATGTCCTATCTCAGGCATCCTAGTGACTCTCATTGTCTGGGAAGGCAGGAGACACAGTTTCAAACCACTGCTACAGAGCAGGTTAATCTAAAAGATTTGAAGTGTCTTCATCACTCACTCCTATGAGTAATGGGCAATAGAGCAGCTTTCTTTGTTGGACTAGAGGTAGGTAGAGAGGACAGCTATGCATCTGGGGACAAACAGGCAAGACAGTTGAAGACTGCATTTGATTTCAGATCTTAAATCCTTTTATTATCTGATCCTCTCTTCACATGTATTTTCCTCTTTCTCTCATCTTCTCTGTGATGTACTGGCTAATGCTATAGTACCTAATTTCAGTTGATGAGGGACAGACAGGTCCTTCTAGTATTCATTGGTAAATACTTAGCTAGACTGAGCCATATGCCTTCTGATGAATTAAAGCAGCACTTCGGAGGATAGGTTCCACTTAGTTTTTTCAACCCTTTCCAGTTTGCTATCTGTTAAGTCAGAGTCAGCTTTCCCCATGGAATTTATGATCCTGGTTACCAATACAGGTGAATGAACACACATTATTACTGTTCTCCACTCAACCTTAACTGAAGCTGACATCCTTCTTTAAAATTAGCCAAATGTCTTGCAGAACATTGGTTTTGAAATGTCACGAGACAACAGGAGGATGGCATATGACTGAATGCTTGTGATGCAGAAACCTTAACAACAGTATCTCTATCTTCCCCATTCTTGTGTATGCTGTCCAGTGCAAAATAAATTATTCATGTAATGGGAACTTTAACTCTCCCTTTGGAAGAACATCCTTAGTTTAATAATCTGAACATTTAGTATATTTTTAAATGATATTTAGCCCATATTTTTTACATTCAGTTTCATTTTGACATCTAAGATATCTCAGTGGCACCAACTTTTGCACCAGTCTTGGAAATCCAACAGTCTTAGAAATCCCACAAATTATGATTGAACAAAGGCAGAAGAGGAGAAAGGAAAATATTCTTTGTGATTGTCTGTTATCTACAGTCTCAGAAAACTTATGATGACAGATTCAGACTGATGAGTAGAAACAGTAGTTCGTTTTGCTATATTTTTGTTGCAGCCCTCTGGATCAGGAAATACCATCCTAGGTTACAAGGTCTACTTTATGCCTTTACAGAAAAGCATGTGGCATAAGCTAGGAAATAAAATTTAATACTGTAGGGAGTATAAAGAAGATCTAAGGATGCAAATGCATTTACTTCAACAAGAGTATTAATATTCTGGAACACAGTGGGAGATCTATGTGCTTAGAATAAAATCTTGATCTCAGGAAAAGCAATAGCATACTTTAGCGTAGGTTAATAAAGCCTTTTGGTTTTTTCCTTAAGATAGCTCTTTTAATCTGTTTTCATTTTGTTCAACAGTGCTAGGGTTTTCAAATATGAAGTCAAGAGTTAGTGTCTGTCACACTGTCAGGACTCAACAAAGAAGTGTCAAAATATGAAGGTAACTTTCATTGAAAATGATGGCAACTTTTTTTTAAGTACTTGAACACTTTTTTTTTCAGTTGTCTTGGTGATGGAAATAGTGTGAACATTTTTGTTTAGATAAGAAGATAATATATAATATAAGTTTTAAAATTCTCCGTATTGGATGGCAAGACTTTTTCAGGATAGATTGATCATATGTTGTATTCATGTTTATGATTCTAAATATGTATTCATGAACTGGCAGACAGTCCCACTTTGGATTGTATCTTTTCATTATACATGATTTTTTTTTTCTTCCAGTGTTTCACAGTAATATTACATTTATTCATTTCACACTAGGTGCTCAAGCAAGCCGTGAGTTCGGATCCATTTGAGAATATTTCTAAAAGAACTGAACTGTGACTTTTACCTTCAATTACCTTCAACTGTGCTGCAATTTCTATTCTGAGCAAATTAAAATTCCCCCACTCCCTTCTACATGTGCTCACCAGTGTTCAGTATTTAGTCACAGAAGAAATTCAATAGAAAAGGAAAAATAAAATAAAATCCAAACACACAATTAAGTCCCTAGTAGTAAATATTTACAATTTTGTGGTGCAGCTGCATGCTGGTAGATTTGGGCATGCATAGTTCTGATTAACTCCTATTAGTCCAAACTAGATAACATACAACTTTACTCACAGACCTTAGACAATGGAAACCAATCCAAATTTCCTGTGCTCTTGATATGCAAAGTCTTGGGACCAGCTTTAAGCATAGACTGGTAATCTTATTTAGGTGTTTGGTCATTCAGACAGGTGGAAAATGCCCAAATACTATTTCTAAATTTCCCACTTGAAGAGCCACATAATCGCGTGCATCATGTCAAGTCATTTTATATCACATTGTCTAACACAATGTGACTGATGCTAAGCTGCAGAAATAGAAGTAACTGACAGTGCCTAATCTAATTCATGAAAACATGACCTTCAGAAGATGTACTTTGAGTTACATGCCATGCAATATTTTCATGTACACTTGCCTTTAATTTCTGTTGACCTGACTGCTGATTTTCTCAAGGGCTTGTTCCTCATGGTAATGTATTTGGTGTCACTTCATTTCAGAACCCTCTGTTAATTTCCACAGCATTTGAAACAGGGTTTCAAAGTTTTTCCATCTTGCAATCCCCTGCACATCTTAGCTATGAATATATCAGAGATTTCAAAACTATTGTCTTTCCTTTTTTACCTTTTTTTTTTTTTTTTTTTTAACCTTTGGAATTAAAAGGGCTTAGATGTGACAAACTATGCTCATATAGCCATCAAAACACAAGCACATACTCTGCACAGAGTTTTCTTTCATGCAGAGTTATAAGCTGTAATATCTTCAAAGAGCTCAAGAAGTGTGGTAACTCAGTTTATAAGCTGTAAAAGCTTTCTAACAATTTGCCTTCTAAAGGAAACTAAGTGAAAAAGTCTTGGATAATAAATTTGATTCAACTGTATTATCTTTATCTATTACTTCATCTTCCTTATGAGGAGAGACTGAGGGAGCTGAGGGCTCTTTAACTTGGAGAGGAGGAGACTAAGGGGTGACCTCATTCATGTTTATAAAGGTATAAAGGGTGAGTGCCAAGCAGATGCAATCAGGCTCTTCTCAATGATGCCCGATGATAGGACAAGGGGCAATGGGTGGAAGTTGAGACATAGGAAGTTCCATGGAAACATAAGGAAAATTTTTTTGACTGTGAGGGTGCCGGAACACTGGAACAGGCTGCCCAGGGGGGTTGTGGATTCTCCCTTTCTGGAGATATTCAATACCTGCCTAGATGCATTCCTGTGTAATCTGCTCTAAGTGATCCTGCTCTGGCAGGAGTGTTGTACTGGATGATTTTTCAACATTCTGTAATTTTGTATTTTCAAAAAAATATTTTAAAACATGTGTGACACTCTACATAAATTATCAATAGGCACGTATAAAATGAGCTAATAAGCAAAAAATATTTCATTCATTCTGTGTCCTTTGGTCTTTGATAGAAGATGATCACTGGAGCTTAATATTTGTAAGTTATTAATTCAGGTTTTTATAATCATGAACAATAAAGTTCAAAATTATAGGAAAGGTTCCCACTAAATAATGACCAAAAATATTAATATATTTTGGATTTAGTGCATGCTTGCTAATCTGAACATCAGATAATGTCAAGAAACTGACAACTTTCTGTGTTGGCATCATGTTATTTTGACAGTTGCAGTGAAATACTACATTTGAGCACAAAATGGAAATCTGTGATTGCTTTGTTGATCTTTCTATGAAAGAATGATTTTGTTATGCTGGTACAATCTGATATTGTACATTAGTTAGAGCTAAGCCTGAAGGTCTGAAGGTCAAAAATAACTCTGTTATGAATTTAAACCAAGTGTTTGGAAGGGAGGAAAAGAGGTTTGCAAACACACAGCTCTGTCTCCTGCAAATCTCATGGGGATTCTCAACTGCTGACTCCTTATCTTAACATGTAACATAATAACCAATTACTGTCAAAGTTACCAGACCCATCAGACTCTTATTACATTAACCTTATGCACTGGTTCAAGAGAAATGCAATCAATCCCCTGCTAAATTAATTACTAATTTTAAAGTTATCATTAAATAATATGATTCAAAAATTGGCATAAATCATGTGGTTAAGTATCGAATTAGCTATCAAGAAAGTCAAAGGAGTGGCAAGTCCTGTTCAAGGGATTTTATTATATTCATTTACTCAGAGCTCTGAGAGGTGATAATTTTAACCTTGTATGGGTCCAAACCATATGAAATTATTCATGTGACCAAAGGCCAGCAATAATTCTTTTAATTCCATGGCATATTAATGACCAACAACGAATGAGCCCCTTAAGTGTCTCATTTATTGTCTTAAATATGAAAATGTTTTAGAGATTAGAGAGAAAATTGTTTGAATTAATTAACTGAACTGACGCTCAAGGGAACTGGTACAAGATTTTCAGAAAAAGGCTGAGAATTTACAATAATGACATTTCTTTCATGGTTAGAAAATATAGTACCGGAGGGACTTTGAGGCACTCTTAACATTTTAGCTGATGCCTGTTGAGGGCTTGAGATTCCTCTGAAAGCATTTATTTTATTCATCGGAGACTCCTCTCAATTACGACATGAAAGGCATCACATTAAAACAGCCATGAGGCCCACACATTTCAGCATTTAAATAGGATCAGATAACTGACACAATGAAAATTCAGAATATAGATGGAGACTATTAAAAATAATAGGATCATTTATTAAAAAAATGCCCCCCCCCCTTTTTTTTTTCCCAAGAATGGTAATGCATGAAAGATAAAAATCAGTACTGTTTTGACTAAGATTAACAATGAAACTGTGTTCAATGGGGCTAACTTTTCAGTTCTTTTTTTCATCAGTGCAGCTCTGTATCCTTATACTTTACAGAGGCCTAAGGGCTGGGTAGGACCATAATGGATATTTTGAATTAATTTGAGGTTCTAGCTCGTGTTGTCACTACTGCTGAACACAGAATCATAGTACAGTTTCTTCCTTGGTTTCAAATTCATAAGGAGCAGTTCTGGGCCCCTCAGTTCAAGAAGGACAGGGAACTGATTGCAAGAGTCCAGCACAGAGCCACAAAAAATTATTAAGGGAGTGGAATATCTTCTTCTACTGGAAAGAGCCCAGTGCATTGCTGTTGGAGTTTTCATGGCTAGGTTTCTGATGACTACTATATTCAATGAAGCTACACTGAAAAATTGATGATAATAATAAGGTATAGACACATAATAAAAATAAATGAAAACACCACATTACCCTAAATAACATAAATTTCCAATGTGAGATAGAAACATATAATAACAACCCAAATCTTAGTCAGGTCATACACTATTTTTACTTTATTTCTATAAAGGGGCATTCTATCAGACATCTGCTCCTATTCTCAGCCAGATTTTAAGGTTTTTTTTCTCTCTTCTCTTTCTCCATATTTAAATGATCCAGAAAGCTGAAACTTATAAATTGTTCTAATAGTAGTCTATGAAACCTAGCATTACTTGTGTAGTCAGAGCCATTGACTGTGAATAGTTATGAATATGATAGCTGTATTGTCTCAGAGTAAATGTGGAGGAACACTGCTGATCATGCATGCACAGTGCTTTGCCATGATGAGTTTAAAGAGGGAATACGTGTTGATGAGATGATTGAATCTATTTGTAAGATACAATTTAATAAATCAAAACACTCTGTTGCAAAATGGAGCAAGGAAAAGATAATTCAGAATTAGACAAAAGAGGGTATCATCTGTGACAATTAACTTTTCCATAGTAAATAGTAGAGACAACCAGTAAAGCAGTTAAGAAATAATTACTGTAGTATCGTTATTACACTGATTAATGTATCAATATGAACATTAAATGTTTATACACATTAGGTATTTGCACACTTTAACAATGTAATTATTCTATTACCTCAGTCTGTAGGAAAAATTGCTGATATATCTCTATAGCAATGAGAGATGTATATCCTTAGGGACAGAGTACATAATCCTCTAACAAAATACCGATCAAGGAACTCTTTCTGCCTCATTGACTTCATATTGTCATCAACATTGGCTTGGTCTCATTTTTCAAACCTTGCAGCTGTGAATATACCATGAAAAAAGTCTTGAAACTCTCTGTGATTACTACTCAGGTCCTGCCCCTGAAGTTTGACATTGCTTTGATTTCAAAATAAGTTTTCCACAACTGGGTTTCATACAACATTCAGGTCTGAGAAATTAATTGTTAGACTTGGTTTGAAATTTTCTTTCCAAAAGACTTTTTTCAGACTTCTTTTTTTTTCCTCATTTCTTTGTTTTCTTTTGTCCTTCTGTTTTTACTGTTAGCTATGACAATGAGATTGTTACTCCTTGCATAAGAACAAAAATATTGGTTGTTTCACTTCAACAACAGTGACTGTTTGTGATGTTATTCATACTACATTGAAATAAAAGCAAAGTAAACATTTAATAGACTACAGAAAGAACTACCCTCAGCTGCCCTGAATATATCTCCGTCTTCTTGATTTGCAATAACAAGAAGCTGTATTTTCAACAGCTGTGATAGAATTTGCAATTCAAAAAATCCTGCTGTTATCAAACATTTACAGATTTTTAAGAGCAGGTTAAAAATCATCACCTCTAAGTATTGCAAACTGAGAAGTATGAAAAATTTCCTGCAATACATCGTTCTGAAATAAGAACATCTGCCCTACTCAGACTCCCTAATGAGTCAAATACTACACCAATATGACACTGGAATATCTCAGCTAAATATGGCAGGGTTTGCTTTTGTACACACAAGGTAGGGCACATCATGTTTTCATACAGACTTCTGGAGGCTAGTTGATAAAATATGAAAAAAGCAATATTCAAACGTCTCATTTTATATCTGTCTCCACGACTCTTGTAACCGTGCTGTATCACAGTAACACAGTTTAGACTGAGAATATATCTTGACTGTTAGTAGGGTTGATTGAATCCATTTAAATTTCCAAGATACTGCTGTAATGCCCAGAAGCATGCTGTTAATGTGATGAATCATGTTTTGATTCAGTTGTGTTCATCTAGCTTCTGCATATGCGACACTGCTCATATCATCTCTCCCTTCTATTCTAACACTGACAGGTTCTCTGGTTTATAGTTCTCCTGGTTTTACAGCACTTTGCTTGCTTGAAGTGGAGAAATTTGATAGGAAAGGAAGAAGAAATGTACCCCAGATTTTCTTTCTTTCTTTTTTTTATCCTGCTTGTCTTAGAAAGTAGAAACTGAAGAAGTGACTGTAGTAACAAGAATGGAAGGTCCTGTTCTGTTTTATGCACTTAACCATTGCACACAAAATCTTATATACAAGGTCACTTTCAAATTGAGCAAGTCTTCCCCATTTCCTTTCTTGAAAACTAAACAAATAAAGCTTTGGTATTAATCATTTTGAATGTAGACTTAACCCATCTACTGAGATCCAGTTCTTCCATAGAAGTATAAAAGTTTCAGCTGAATTTATATCTTCTGCAATATGGTCTTCACACCCTACTTTTATGGAATGAATTAAACCACTTAAAAGCATTCATAGAATTATAGAATCATAGAATCATAGAATGGTCTGGGTTGGAAGGGACCTCTGAAGGTCATCTAGTCCAATCCCCTCTGCAGTAAGCAGAGGCACCCTCAACTAGGTCAGGCTGCTCAGAGCCCTGTCAAGCCTCACTTTGAATATTTCCAGAGATGGGGCCCCAACCACCACCTTCATAGTAAAGACCCTGTTCCTCACATCCAATCTAAATCTGCTCTTCTCTAGTTTGAAGCCATTGCCCCTTGTCCTATCACTGCAGGCCTTTGTAAACAGTCTCTCTCCATCCTTCTTGCAGACCTCCTTCAGGTACTGGAAGGCTGCTATTAGGTCTTCCCAGAGCCTCCTCTTCTCCAGGCTGAACAATCTCAGCCTGTCTTTGTAGCAGAGGTGCTCCAACTCCCTGATCATTTTCAGGACCCTCTTCTGGACCTACTCCATCAGGTCCATGTCCTTCCTATATTGAGAGCTCAAGATCTTCCCTCATCTCTGAATGAATTATTTTGGACACAGCAATTGTTGCTTTTTTGGGTTTTTGTTTGTTTGTTTTTTTCCAAAATGAAACAAAAATTAAGCTTGATGACCAGAATAACAACACTGATGTGATCAGCAAGTTTGCATATGTGTCCCTGTAATCATATGCAATCACTGAATTGCATTTCCATACACTTTTATTAGTTATGTGCAAAACTTCTGTTTCAGGAAAGTTGGGGGTGTTTTCCATAACCACATAATTATTATATAATTCTTATACATAGCTAGTATAAGAAATGTCTATGCAAAGTCTACACTTCATAAATACAAACTCTTTTCTAGAAGGATTCACCTTCATTAAAATTCAAATGCTGTGGGGTTGTTCACAGACACAAGTATTAATGGATATGTAGTTACAGATACACAATAATAACAAAAATAATTAAAATACATATCTGAGAGTTCACAGAAATAATTATTTTAATCAAGCAGCATAAGAAAGCATCCTAACTCCCTAGTAACAAGAGGCAAGAATACCTGCTGTCAGTACATATTTAGACTTGCATTAAAAGGAAATTAACTTTACAAATATTGCTACTACAGAAACAACAAAGGGCTGTACAAATTCCCAGTCTATGAATTAGCTCCTTATCTTCATACTTTCTTTAGTTACTTTATCCTTCATTATATGTTAACTGTTTCCAACCAGAGGAGGATGAATTGTGAAAATAAGTTAGAAAGCTCACAATTTATAGACCCACCCCCATCCTACAAAAAGAGCTGTTTAGGCCTTGGGAAAAGGCTTGGTGTTTTTTTTCCCACTTGCCTGATTTCAATTTGGCTGGGTATGAAAATCTATCAAGAGTGATTGCCTTGCCAGGATCTTAGGGCATTCAGCATCTACAAAGTTGAAGCTGATATTTACCTTGATATTTACTTTGTGAATCAAACACATCTGACCAGCTAGCTTCTAGTCAAAAAAGATCTCTGTCCTACTACTTGATAAGAAATTACTCACATACAGTTAAATCTAGGTTGTTTTATTTTCTATTAATTCTGTATGGATCTTGAGCTTTTTAAACTAACAGAAAATGTATGAGATTACTACATATGGACGGTGAAATCCTGACTCTGTATGCATGACAGGATCCATTCATTGTGCTCCAGGTTTCCCACATGATATGCATAGGGCTTTCTATTTCACAGAAGAAATGGTCCTGATGACTGAATGGGTTGAATATAAAGGAATGTGAAGTGGTACTGAAAATAAAACAAAATAAAACAAATCTGGATTTGAGCTGTAGTGTAAGGATTAGACCTAAGATATAGTAGAATGATGAAGGTGAAGAATACAGTCCCCTGAACTGAACTGCCTGACATCAACAAATCCACTAGCTGAAATCTCATCTATAGGAGAGTGTTAAGTGATGTAAAAGCTTGTCTGCTTTCTTCAGGTCCTCTGGTCCTGAAGAACCTGAAGAACTTCTTTCCAGCTGCTGGAGCCCTGCCCAGCTGCTGGATCTTTGCACACTGCCCTAGGGATCTGAGGCCTCTGGCTAAGGGCTGTGGCTGCCAAACTCCTGTTTGTAGGTCCAATCAGTAATAAACATGAGCATGTATCCCAGAAACACAGACTTAGTCATAGATGTACTTGCAGCTTTGAGAAAAGGTAAAGGAAGCAATATATTTTACCACAGACACTGAAACACTGAAATACTTTTGTACTTGTCCTGCATCCTTCTTAGGACATTGACCATGCAAAGAATGAAGGATTTAGCCTCTCTCACTCCAGGGAAAAAAAAAAAGATCAGATCTTCAATAAGGTAGTCAGGTGCCCTAACTATATCATATATCCCTCCTCTCACAAGATTATCTTCATTATACATTTGCTCTTGTCGCTCTCTTGATACCACAGTCTTAATCTTTATTTTCCTTCTTACAACTTATTGCCATTATTCTTGTTCTCTTTCAGATATTATTCTGGTTGCTGTCACTGAATTATAATTGTATGTCCCCAAACTAGTTTCAGTTAGGAATAATACTGGTTTTCACATTATTTTGTTCTGCTGATGCAGTTTTTATGCATGAAACATTAATTACTTTTCCATCCTGAGCAGTCAGTGTTCTATTGATATCATTATAATAACCTATGATCCTTTTTATTTCAACCTCTTTGCTTCCAAATTCCTCTTTCTGGGGAAGAATGTCAAGAATGATTGGCTATAGAGCAGTTACATAACATAGGGGCATCTGACTCAGAGGCAATAGTTGAAGTAGAAATTTCCTTGGGCTTTAAAGCTTCAGAAACTCACTTCCATATTATTGTGTCAATATGTCTTGACCTATTTAGTGCTATATGCCTTTGATAATACTCTTACATTTGAGATCTCATTCCTGCATCTGCTTTGTCCTGTTGTATATCTTTTTTGAACCTGAATTAGGTTTCTGTGTCCTGTATTAAAAATGATGAATTCCACTTCAGAATCCTCTTCCTTGTAAATAAATAGCACTAAGGGTGTTTTTTTTTTTCCTCACAGTACTTGAATGTCAAGGAGTCACAGCCAATGCTTTATCCTTCTGCAGTGGAGCCTTATGTTCTAGAATTATACATTCAATTCAGAATTAGAAAGCTTCTCTGCTGTGGCAAACTTGATGATTCAAGGTGTACAATGGAAAATTATAGTCATTCATCAGCAAAGGCTAGGGAGTCATCTTTTATTATGAAACTTCCAGTTTCTGGATGATTGTAAAGTACAGCAGAAAGAAATGTTTTCATTGTACTCCTAAGGGAAGTTTTACTTCACAGGAAAACAAAACAGTGGTAGTGATTTTGTGTATGTGTTGTTTCTGTTTTGTTTTCTGTTTTATTTGTTTGTTTGGGTTTGGGGTTTTTTTGTGTCACTTTTTTTTTTTTCTTTTAAGCATTACTCTTACAGGGTAGTTTAAATACGTTCTGGATCATAGTCTGTAGTTGTTCAGTGCTTGCTCTAACTTCTGAAGGATTTGACAATTGCAATTAATACAGCCTTCCAAGTGTCTGGCAAGACTGGAAGCTGTGATCTCTCTATTGATTACTTTGGAGAGAGAAGGAAGCGATAGTTGCCTGTAGCTGTTTCCTGGTAGGAAAAAAAAAAAGAAAACAAAACAAAAAACAAACCAGGAAACATTTTTTTTACAAACTCTTTTGCTCACTGCAGGAAAGTGAAAGTTTGGTATTAGTTTCAATAAAGCATGTAACTGCAACAGTCATCCCAAGCAATTTCAGATGATTATTGTTCTTGCTCTTTCAGTATTGAATATATTTCTTTGGGTTATTTATATTTATAGAGAAGATAGCACAGATAAACAGGAAAGCAAACTGATATGAACTGAGTCTGAAAAGCAGTTACTTTTAGCTTTTGTCTCTGCATCTTCACTTTAAAGATCCTGCTAAAGCATTGGAAGTATTTTGGAAAAAGTGTTTTAAGCAACTAAAATGCTGTTTGGGTACTATCTTGTGTGGAGATTAATTTATGCCTTGAATTTAGGCATAAATGAGCAGGACATTAAAAATTTACCTAGGTGTGAAAAGAGAAATGGAAAGTAGAAAGTGTCTTGGGTCACAACAAACCCCTAGCAACGCTACAGGCTTGGGAAAGTGTGGCTGGAAAGTTGCCTGGCAGAAAAGGACCTGGGGGGTTCTAATTGACAAGCAGCTGAATATGAGCAAGCAGTGTGCCAAGAAAGGTGGCTAAGAAAGTCAATGGCATCCTGGCTTGGATTAGAAATGCTGTGCCCTGCAGGAGCAGGGAGGTGATTGTCCCTTTGTACTCAGTTCTGGTGAGGCCACACAAGTATTGTGTTCAGTTTTGGGCACCTCAATACAAGAGAGATGTGGAGGTGCTGGAGCAAATGCATAGGATGGCAATGAATCTAGAGAAGGGCCTGGAGAATAAATCTGATGAAGAGTGACTGAAGGAGCTGGGACTGTTTAGTTTGAAAAAGAGGAGGCTGAGGGAAGACCTCATTGCTCGCCACAGCAACATTGTAGAGAGGCTGGTGCTGGTCTCTTCTCACAGGTAATTAGTGAAAGAACAAGAGGGAACGGCCTCAAGATGTGACTGGGTAGGTCTAGACTGGACGTTAGGGAAAAATTTCATGGAAAGAGTGGTCAGGCGTTGACGAGTAGGGTGGTTGAGTCACCAACCCTGGATATGTTTAAAGGTCGTTAGGATGCAGTGCTTGGGGATATGGTTTAGGGGTGAATCTTGTAGAGTAATCAGTTGGACTTGGTGATCCTGAGGATCTTTTCCAAACTGAATGTTTCTGTGATTCTGTGATAGAATTCACAAAACTAAATCAAATAGAGTAGGAATAGGGATTACTATCAGTTCTTGTACTGTAATGGGTTAATACAGAAGTGAGGGAAAGCAAAAAAACCCTCTGGGTTGTGATAAAGAGTTGAGATTAAAAGAATTTAATATATATGAGATGATATAATGCACATTTACCTTAGCCTATTTGCAGAAAAATTGTGGCAAAATGCAGAACGCAGCAGCAAGGAGGAAAACAGAAAGCTAATGCCCCCACCCCTCCCACACCACACCAATCCCAGCAGAAGAGACCAACACCCCAAACCCAGAAACCAAAGGCAGCAACTGGAGCAGGAAAACTCTCATGTTACAATCTGAACTTCAAGCCCCATAATGCTTTCCTCCAGCCAGCACTTTATTTTGAAGCTGGCTTGAAGGCAGCATGGTATGAATAGCAGAGGATTCAACACAACCCTGTGTCCAGGTCTGGAATCCTCAATATAGTAACCAGATCTGTATTTCTTCAAATATATCATGCCAGAATCATAAACATAGAGCACAAAGTGAATATAATCACTTGTACTGAAACTACAAAGGGACAATTTAAAGTCAAAAGGTTTTTCTTCCTCCTAATGTTTGCTTTTGAAAATAGTAGAATCATGTTTGAAATTCTTACAAATTAACCTTGTGCTACTCAGAAGGACAGAAATCTTGCAGAAGAGAGTAATTCTACATGTAATCACAGTGAATGGATCAGTGCTGAATAACAAAGTGAGACAGCAGCACCATTTAGTGTAACATACCCAATAGCATTCTTGAAAGGCTGTCAAATGAGTATTAATCAAAGTAGGTTTAATAAACAAGGTCTGGTAAATACTGTGAAAAAACACAGTATTCTTTCAATAACTTCTATGTGTAACAAGAAAAAAAAACCCTTGTAGGATAAGGGGGTATTTCAATTAAAATTTTGAAAGGTTGAGGGTAGATGGAAGATAATCTGAGGTTTCCCTGTTGCAATGAAGTGTAGCAGTAATACGTAAATTATTTTTTTTTCAGCATAAGCAGCAACTCGGTAAGCATAGAAACAAGCAGCTTTACTTTCCAATATTGTCTATAATTTCACAGGCACAGAAGACATAGCCTTTAAGATGTGCCTTGCTGTGATGCATACAGCAAGAACACACAAGAAAGAGAACCTAACAGCAACAGTTTTGTAAATTGAAGAAAACTGAAGAAGGTGAGTTCCGTTGGTACTGATGATTCATACTTAACCTTCATGGTTTGCTTGCTTACCATATGCCAGCATGACTAACCCAAGGGTGCCAAAAATTACCATCGATCAATAGTTTGAAATTGCAGCACTTGAACTTGCACCTTTAATTCTGCTGTGCTGTGTATGTGTTCAAACATCAGCCTTTTAGAATTATTCATTCTGGCTGAAGATCAGTATTGCATAGACAGCTTCAGAATGTTAAACATACTTTTCTTTCTGGCAAGGAATAGCAAGGCCAATTTCAATATAGAAACACAGTGGACCTCATGTATTCTCTGTTTAAGCAGATAGTCTGGGAAGATTTAGTATCTCTGTACAGGTAGTGTAAATTTTCCTTCAATTCTGATATTACAAAACTCTTTTTGAAGTGAGCATAATCACGCATATGAGAGGTGAAGTATGTGTGATTTGATTCAGAGCCTTTGAAATACATGCAAAGATTTCCAATTACTTCAGTGGGCTCTGCAAAGGGGTCACCAGACCATATTTTCAAAGATACTTTAAGTCTACAAAGCCTCCAGACTTGTCTTTGCAGTTCTGAGATGTAACACTGGGCTTTTGCAAAGCCCTTCCTAATGTATGAATAAGATCAGTGAGTAACAAAGGAGTTTGTATGGCCAACCCAAAAATCTGATTTTCTCATTGAATAAACACGGACAACACTCAGAAGACACTCTGCATGTAACTACAGGCTTTATGAAACAATTATTTAGTGAAATTTGTCAGATTAAAAGCAGAGTTCTGCAATTCAACATATTTGGTACAGTGTAATGTGGGAAAAGCCAGAAAGTACAGAGAAAAGTAGTGAACACTAACCAGAACAAGAACTGCAGGAAAAAGTCATTAATGGTGCCATTCACAGGAGCCATTACTCCAGTCCTACCTAGCCTGCAGCTCCACAGTGCCAGCTGCTAATAAGACATTGGATTGTGTCTGAAATACCAGTGCCTGGGAAGTTCTTACTTCAAAGAAAACAGCCTCTCTCTAATAAGACCATATATATAGGCTTTTATGATCAACTCTGCTGCTACTGACTTTCTGAAAGAAAAGGCATAAATAGGAGTATTTGAAGCTTACCATACATCTTTCAGTGTTTATGGTAAAGTATATAAATAGACAGAGCATAACAGGATAAGGTTTAAAGCTACATACTTCATCAGCTAGTCTGTTCTTCTTAGTTCACTAGCAGTATTTTATAAGTATGCTGCTTAACAATCATGAATGCATGTTCAATAGCTATGAGTAGTATAGATTATCATTGCCGTTCTTAAAAATCATTCCAGTATGAGGAAATATCAATATTAGGAGATGTATGCATACATATGTCCACATTTATGCATGCATACACATGCACAATATAAGATATGCCATCATTCAGTTTGAAACATCTTACATCCATATATACTTCAGGAAAAAGCAAGCATTTTCTTCAGGGAATCATCAGAACTTTTAATTCACATGTATCGCTTCAAATTAACTACGAATCTTTTCATTTGAGTTGGGTTTTTGGTGTTTTGTTTTTTTTTTAATACCTCCCCCTGGAGTTTGTTACATTCTGATGACTGATTGGTGCTTTTCTGTGTTATCAGGTGCATTGTAGCAGCTACAGTAAGGTCTGACTGCTTGTTCCAGTCAAAGAAAATAACACATGTGCACAGACAGTAAAATAAAAGCACCTGATGAGTACCTTCTGTCTTTTTGTTTGTTTGTTTGTTTTTTAAGTAGTAAAGTTCAAGCAAACTTTCTCCTGGATGATAATTTATTTTGTACATTTTTAAATCTGTTTTGTTACAGAAGCTTCAGCTGCTGTTAAGTAATTGTTGGTAACCGCTGCCACTTTAAAAAAGAGCTAAAAAGAGTTGTACTAAAGAACAACAATGAAAAATACCAATAAAACCATATATATGTAACTTCCTGTATATCTGCGAAAAGTTTTTTTTTTTAAACATTTATTTATTTATTTTATTTTTTCAGGTAAGTAAACCACTAGATGTGAGGTTAAATTTCCATTCTGTTCTATCAGGTAATTTCCCCCCTCTCGTTCTCTTTAAGAAAAAAAAATGACACAACAATTGACATAATAATTTATTTAGAAGATTGTGGTAAAACTGAGAATCAGAAATGGTTTGTGATATTTTATGATAAGGGGATGAAGATTTTTATTCACTGGTTACTGTAACCTTTTTTTTTTTTTTTTTTTTTTGCGTTCCCAGATTTCTCTATCTGGACACCATGCAACACATTGTAAGTAAGGATTGCTGGTAAGAAAATGGTATTTATAGACTGTGAGATCATAGAATCATAGAATCAACCAGGTTGGAAGAGACCTCCAAGATCATCCAGTCCAACCGATCACCCAGCCCTAAGCAATCAACTAGACCATGGCACTAAGTGCCTCATCCAGTCTGCTCTTGAACGTCTCCAGTGATGGCGACTCCACCACCTCCCTGGGCAGCCCATTCCAACGGGCAATCTCCCTCTCTGTGAAGAACTTCCTCCTAATATCCAGCCTATACCTCCCCTGGCACAAACTGAGACTGTGTCTTCTTGGTCTGATAGCTAGAAATATAGTCCTATGCAAAAATCAAGGCTAATAATAAATATTTTATATGAAGCATACTTGGAAATGTATTTATGTCTATGTTAACAGTGTGTGGATACAGTGTTTGGTTCAGCTGAGCTGAGGAAGTAAGAGTGAGGTAGGCACACCTGTTATGAGACAGCTTCCTTCTCGTGTCAGTATGAAAACAGAAAGACTCTGCTGTGGCAACTATGCTAACAGGTGCTGAAACTAGCCCTGACTGTGGCTTGATTGTCCAGGGAGACTACCTGGCCTTGTTAGACCAAATGCTCAACCTTTAGAAAACTAAACAATGAGATACTCCCCTCATAACAGGTAGCTCTTTGGATGAAGCTGGAATGTGGAGTAGGTGAAGTCAGTCTGCACTTGAAAGGGAAATATGTTTCTCTTTGGAAGCATTTCTCATCTGTGGGAGTACAGTCAAATACATCTGTCTACAGCTAATGTGGTGGGAGACCATGAGGCCAAGGAGAAGTCTACAAAGTGTTGGCTTTTTGTTCTAGGAAGATACTAGAGATGCTGGGAAGGTGCTGATGTCTTTGGGGTCTGTGTTAGTCTCCATTAAGGCTTGTCTGCCACTTCAGGTCTTGTGTTACTACGGTTGTCTATACTTATTTATCAATATAAGTATTTAATTACTGATATCAAAAAGAGTCAAAATAAAAATGTTGCTATAGATGACTTTTATGGTACTCTTTCTCAGTGGATCTTTGAGACTAATTTAGGTTTATGTTATTCTTCTAAAGAGTTCTTCAAATGTAGGGTTTGCGATATATGATTTACATTATTTATAAATTACATTATTTTTATATCTATAATATAGGTATAGCTACATGACAGTTATACATTATTATAAATGAAATATGGCTATGCTATCACATGGTACAATATTTTATCAATGGCAGGTACTTATACACATGGTAAAATTACTTAGATTCTCTTGATTACTTTTAAACTGTCAAGAAAGAATACATACTACTATCAGTGTCCAGTTATCTAACTGAATGTGACCTTCACAGTCTTTCATATCTCACGGCAGTCATAACCAGAAATAACAAGTTAGCTTCTCTGAACTTGAAGAAGTGTGTGTACTCCATGACTGCAAAATGAAGATGGGGTAAATTATTTTCTGTATAAGAAAACATTTTTCCCCCTATATTTCAGTTATTATGTCCCACAAAGAAGAAAAATAACCAAACATGTAGTAGGTTAGGTTTTTTTCTGTTACTGATATCTTTATCGACTGTTCTCAGGAACCCTCCTACACCTTGTCTCTTTAAACCTTCCTATGCTTCATTCTGTAGGATTTCAGAATGTACTTTCAGAGATTAACATTTGGGCATCTGTGTAGGATTTAGTATATTAAGTTCCTGAGATTCTAAAAGTGGCAAATACCATACTGGCATTTCCATGTCACTAAATAACACTCTGAAGACTGTAGATGACTCACTCATTTAGAGAGAGTTAGGGAGAAACTTCAGACTTTCTCCATTATTGTAATCTCCTGTGATTAATTAAGCAAACAATGAAGTGAAATTCATTTTTACAATAATCTAGTCTGGAGGGCCAGCTGACAGTGACCTGGGGCTCTCAGGCTGGCAGACTGCTTTAACCTGCTGTGTATGTCACTGTATTAGTCAACTGCTCATTTCCAGAAGGAAACAAGGGTAAACGCGATCATGATGTGTGAGATAGGTATTATCACAGGGGAAAAAACATGAGCACCCTTGCACTTATCAAATGACAAACTTTGGAGGCAAAGCTGAAATTCATGGACTGAATAATCAAGCCCAATTTCCTATTGATCTCATTTCTTAGGATAATAGTCTAGACATAAAGATATGTATGTTGAGATGTGTTATTAAATCTATTTTATTAGCTCTACATAGATCTGCATTGTGGAAATATACTCTATACTTGTATTTTGGGATCTTTCTTCCGTTTTCCTCATTTTTTTTTTTCAATTTACATAGTCTTTTGTGTCTCTTAATAATTAAAAATCACATAACATTTTTCAGCATGAATCTTCTATAAAACAATGCTGCTATTTACAAATAATGCAGAGACTAAATTATCGATCAGACTATTTCAAATAACATAATATTTTGTATGATTTCAACCTCTTCATATATATATATATATTTATAAACCTAATGGTATTTCACAGAAGCTCTTTATTAATATTTTCAAAATGACTATTTGTCTTACTGAAACTGTCCAGCTCCCAGAAACTGACATATCTTAACCACCATAGCCTATTGAACAAACTTCATTTGAGCAGTCACAAAGATTTATTTTTTTTAAATATGATTTGAACATTTTGGTTTAAAGACTTTTTTTTTTTTCCTTCTGAATGTCAAATTTATGTTCTTTCTTTCCATGTCTGTTTTCTTTGGGTGTTATCCTATAGTGCAGTTTTATTTTCATTGCTTCACCATATGTTTTGTTTCTTCTTTTTCTGTGCCTATATACTTATTTGCACCCTTAATTTCCTCTCCTTTCTGAAATCCTTTGACCTCTATCATCCCTTGAGACTGGCTGGTAAGTAAAAAGCAGTTTATTGACAGTACATCTGGTATCTTTTGACTTCTTTGAAGAGTCCTTTGCTGCTTGGATTTTCATCTAGCTTTTATGGTAGAAAGCAATCCTCAGATTCACTTTCTGAGCTTGTATTTGCTGTGGTTACTGCATGTTTGGGTTAGGTAGACAAGACCTGCAGCTCTCGGTTTGTAAAAGCACTGACCAGTGGCTAATGCAGTGATCAGATAAGTTTACACAAACATACAAAACTTATCCCAGACTCCACATCTCATGCTGGTTTTCTGAATGCTGTTTTTTTCAAATATAAAAAACTTTTACCAATGCTTGGCATGCCTAGATTCCCAAGCCTCTCTTTATCTTTCACATAGAGATTTGGATAAACTAAGGATCTCCAGGGCACCATTACCTTTAGGATGTAATAATAACAAAAAACAAAGTTCATTTGTATTTCATAAAGAATTTTTAACAAGATATACATTTCCTTTCAGTATTCCTCCTTCCCAGATAATGTTTCAAATATTTTTTTAGACCTTTGACATACCATTTCCACATCCTGGATAAGGAGGTGCTCAGGTTGGAGACTGACTGTGAAAATCCCAAAGCTAATGACTGAGATCCTTTTCTGCAAGTGTTGCTCAGGATGTTCTTCACTGAACTATGCAGGTGCCCTTGCTTATTATACCTTCTGAAATGAGTTATTTGGGCTTTGGTTGGTTGGTTGGTTGGTTGGTTGGTTGGTTGGTTGGAGGGGGAATTTGTTTGGTTAGTTGGCTTGGTTTTCCCTTTCAGGGTTTAGTTTTGGGGGTTGGTTTGTTTTGGTTTTATTTGTTTGTTTTTAATTAGAAAGTCTAATAGAGATTCCAAAAGACCATTTCATTGATTAGTGAAAAATACAACAAACTTGCAATTCACATGTGGCATCTCTTCTCTCTGAAGAGTGAAGCTGTATTTTTTTAAGCTGTATTTTACTCTGTATTCTGAGCATTTTAATCTCTCCTGCAGTCTTGCTAGCTACTAATTGTCTCTTTGCAGATGTAGTGTTACTTTCTCTGTTAAATCTGACTTCTCAGTTTCAGGCCCCCTCTCAATCTCACCATATTGAGAGATGCTGCCAACAGTTCTTTCCAGGCTATGCTCTTAACAGAGAGGCAAAAGCCAGTGCTAAAGCTCTGATGAGAGAACCTTTCTGAGAGATAAGCACCAGCTGTTGCATTACTCCACTGGGTCTTTTTAAAAGGTTACCTCTGCTGGAGAGCTCAGAAACTGACTAAAAAATACTGAAAGGAGTAATGATCCTGTCATAGTCTGTCTGGTATAAGGAAGTAGTGCAAACAGAGGATTTTTTTTCTTGCATATTTTATCTATTCCAGTGGTAACACCCTTTCTGACCTACTCAAACCCTGAACACTATATCATTCTTTAAAGAGCATGCTTTGAAGAAAATCTTCAAGATAGAAGGTGTTGATCTATTGTATATTATTTACAAATATTAAATATGTTTAATATTGAATGAGGAAAAATAAAAGCATGGGAGAATATGTCACAACCACTTGTTTAGTGCAGGGTCTTGACATTTTAATACACAAAATCATTAATTTCACAGGTGAATTTAATGCATCTACCTGCAGCTACCTCCTTTCCTGGAACAGTGGTAGGACATAATGTCAGCATTCTTCCAAGTCTCACCAAAGGATTCCATGAAGATACAGTGTTCCCAGTGCGTTCAAGTTCCCATTCCCCTCTGACAAAGAAGAAAAAACACTATTTCTTAGTTACATTTGAAGATGTAACTTCAATTTATTCTTACTCTTTTTATTTACTTTTCTGGGTTGTTTTATTTTCCTTTCACAATTTCATTCTCTTTTTTTAACATCTGCAACCATTAGATGTTGTAGATGCATAATTAAGTCTATTCAGCACACTGCAGATTCATGCACTTTGTCCTATTTCTATCAAACTATAGTTGTGCATATGAGAGGCTAATCTGTCCATGTTTCTATTCATGATTGCCTCCAGGATGCTCCCTTTATTGTAACGAGCAGATTTCAAGTAGTCGGAAATTGGAAGCTTGTGATCCAGATGGTATTCCTATTGGGTCAAAAGCCCATATACTCTGACCAGCTGATGTGTTAAAAGAAGACTGTAGTGAAAAGTTCACAGCTGAAAAGAATACAAATTATTTCCATGCATGCTGTTGCTTTGTTCTGAAACCCTTCCTGTGTAGTGTTCCTCGCTGCTGAAAGGAGTGACTCGATTCTGCCTATTTAGCCTGCAAGCATGCTGTCATGGTTTGAGTTCTGTTCAGTGATTTTGCTTTTCAGTCACGTCTCTTCTAAGAAACTGCACTTTCTGAAGTTAACTGCATACTTTTGCAAGCAGTGTCTGCCTCTAGAAGTGATAACACTTGATGTTTATAGTTACTACTGAGGATTGATATGCAGAAATGCTCTCGCTTATTCTTGCTTATATGGAGGCCAAGGCCACTGCTAAAACTTGGGCACCACATTGCCATGCCATAAAGCAAGAGTTTGCATCTGTGAGGAGGAATGGACAGGACAGGTGATCCTAAAGTAGCCAAGAAGATATTCCATTCTGTGTATGTCATAATCATTATAATGCTAAGGGATCACTAGATTTAAACTCCTTTCAGTGGCCGGCATTCAAGGAGGATTCTCTCTGTTCTGGCTTCAATCACAAGCTATGCATTCCTGAATGCAGTTCCAGAATCCATCTCCAGAACTCAGGTCCTATCTGCCACTGAGTCGAGTTTGGGAATTCCCCAGTTCCTGCCCACAGCATAAGTGGTGGTGGTGATGTAATTGCCATCAGAGGGGTTTGGGTTGATAGTTCTTAAGATATATTTGTACGTGTTTAATTTTATTGTTATTTTCATCAAAGCTGTTTTAGTTTCCTTTCTAATCTGTACATTTCTCACCCTTATTCCCTTTATCTTTCCCTTTGGGAAGGGAGAGAATTTAATAGAAAGCATCTGTCATTTGCCTAGTGGCTGGACCAGCACTAATCCTTGATACAGGTACAGACTTCTTTTCTTTTTGCAAAATACACAGAAAATTCTTGCTTTTTTCCTTCTCTTTTTCTCTATTTATTAATCTAGAGTGATATCTTCTAAATTCCTGGGTATCTAACTGTCTTGTAAGGCACAGTACTTGCAAGAAAACACGTATCACAATCTTTTCTTCAGAGATGAAGTGCATATTTGACATGGACTGGAGCATATCTCTTATGAGGAGAGGCCTAAGACTGTTTAGTCTGGAGAAGAGCAGACTGAGAGGGGATCTTATCAATGCTCATAAATATCTAGGGGCTGGATGCCAAAAGGATAGTACTAAGTACTGCCTTGTCCATATATTTCTTGGTAATTATATTGCCTAAAGAAAATCTGTGAAAGAGATGAAATTTAAGAATATCATGGCTGGATGTGACTCTGGGCAACCTGATCTAATGTGAGGTGTCTCTGCCCATGGCAGGAGGGTCAGAACTAGATGATCCTTGAGGTCCCTTCAAACCCTAACAATCCTATGATTCTATGATTCCATGTGCAAGATCAAAGATCTGTGAAAAAAATAGCAAATCCAAAAAACTAATTACCCCAACCCATAAAAATCTGTCAGGAAAACAAAAAGCTGTAACTGTGGATACATCAATAGGATATGACAGAGAAGGACGGTTAAAGTTCCATTGCCACCATAAAGTTGCCATGAAAAAATGAAATATAGTGTGAGGGGTTACAAAGCAAATATTTCTTAGTGTGTGAAATTATCAATGCTATTGCAGGAAAGAGTGATGAGACCTCACGTGAGCTTCGTTTTACATAACAGGCAGTAAAGGTTCAAAAAAGGAAGAAAGTTGTGTGTGCAAATGTGTGCAATGTGTGCAAAAGTAATTTTAGGAAGACCATTTTAACACACACTCTCAAAGGGGATTGAAAACTGCCATAATGCAGCAAAGGAAGATTATCAGGAAAGTAATGTGCTCTAACTTGGAATAACAGAAATACAGAAGGACTGGACACTGAAGAACAGTACTACTAATAAAAAAGTAAATATAAACTGAAAAGAAAGTAATTTAGCATGTAAATAAATGTATGGTATTAATCCTCAGTGAATTTCAGAAGATTGACATGTTACAAAATGACTTTTGTTTATTGTACAAAAGAGGGGGTATTTTTCAATTTTTATGCCACAAATGGAAGATGCTGTATCTGATGATCTGTAAGATTGCTTTTGTCCTGTATTTCTAGTAAAGACATAGAAGAAGTTACTTCCTTGAGTTCTAGCAGAGACGTAGAATTCCCCATACTTTCTCAAAATAAGCAATCTGGGAATAATCATGTATTTTTGACTGTTTAAAGGTCCATAGACACTCCCAGAAATGTCAATATCAAACATTAAAATGTAATGGCATCTATAGTTTGCCAAACATTGATACTGGTAAAATTTTATAAGCAAAATTTTGTCTACGTAAGGTACGTTCAAATTAAATTCTCATGAGAGCTCTCTTCAATTACTTTTTATTTCTGTTCCAGTACTTTACTGCAACTACATGTGCCATCTCTGTCATGCACCTTTAGAGCTCATACAGGTCTTTCTGTATCACTTAGAATTTGGGAGGACAAGTCTGACAACTGCATATCTTGGCCAGATGTGTAGCCAACTTCTATAAATGTCAAAGAAATCTCTGTAAAGAATCAATCCCTAAATCTTCTGATTATTCAAGATAATTTTGAAACTGATAGTGATTTCAGAGTCCTCTCAAAGGGCATAGCTGTTACTTCTTACATTTTCTCAGTGTGTGCAAATGCAGTAAGAACACAAGCAAATGGCTTTTTCAGCATCACACAGCAGATCCACAGCAAAACTGTGAATATCTAGCAGGAGTGCTTGTCTCTCACTTCAGTCTTCAGACTGCACTGTCTTTAACAGTTTGAGTTCATACATTATTTATACTTTTCCACAAAAAGTATAAATACTGAAGAATGAAATTAAGCAAATTCTTGCATTTTGCAAAGATCATTTCAAAGGGGCAAACATTTTACCAGAACCTAGAGATGTTTTCTTAGCATTAACTACTAAAGCAAGTTATTACACAGCTATGCTGAAGTGCAAAAGGGGAGAGTAGGCTACAAGATCTTCCCTAAAACAGAAATTTGCAGCATCTGAATTGTAGTATGTTGATTCTGTATAAAAAGTAACATCTTAAAATTTCAGTTGAAGGAAAAGAAATAATCACGCAAAGAGTGTAAATAATGTGACATCATCAATAAATCTTGTGAGAAGACCATAATGATATTAATGGAATAAGAAGCAATTGAATTAGCTTTTGTGAACTCATTCTTACATATCAGTAGTGCCCTTAGAAGTGCAAACTAAAGGTGTGCTGGGGAAATAGACTAAACACAAGAGTTTTTCAAGTACAGCATAGCACAACAACATAATATATACACTTATTGTATGTCATTTATCTTAAACAGCAATGTATGTAAATATGGAGGAACATTTTGAGGTTTCAGATGAAATGTTTTGCCTGATTTGATGTCTTTTTAGGGATTTTATTTTTCTGAAGAACTGATACAAACAAACAAACAAACAAAACCCAACCCAATCATTGCTTACATTTCAGAATGGAAATAAACTAAAAATATGTGAGTTTCCTAAATAACAAAAATCCAATTCTTCTCTAAACTCACCATTCATATATATATAATTTTATGCTGCATTTTTCTACTGGAAGGCAATATATTTTATATCATTCAGAAGAAAGAGCTAAACATTTCAATAGCTTAACTAAAAATTTATCAAGTAATTATTGCCAAATCTGCTTACAGGCTGCATAATTAAAGAGATATTTTGAAACATTAATAGTAACCTTACAGAAATCATGAAAGTGGCTAGACATATTTTTTGCCTTTTTTTTTTTTTGCATAACAACAACAACAACAAAATAAACTGATCTTGACAGAAACTGAGAGTTAAAAATATTAACACATTTCACTCTTTTCTGGGTAAGGAAGCAACATTACTGGTTTTCCCACTATGGTTTTTAATTTTGTTTTACTGCATTTCATCACCTAGTGTTTAAAAGGAGAGGCTTTCATATTGTAAGAGAAAGCAATGGTTCATAGCTTACTTTTACTGCTATTAAGATCTAATCTATCACTCATGGAGTCGATTGTATTTGACAAGCAGCTTCTTAAACTTGAACTTTGTGGTACGGTGACAGATAACTCTGCTTGTTTGCTCTCTTCTTGCAGAGGATTCACTGTGAAGTGTCTCATTATTAATCACTATCTCTGGATATAATTTACTGTACCAAAAAGGCTTAAAAAATGGAAAAATACCCCAATCCCCAGCAACAACCAAACCTATCAAAATCCAGAGGATGAGGAAAAGAAGGCTTTATAGCATCACCTTGAAACTGTGGCAAACAATTTCCTGAAGACACAAAGAAATAGCAATTTGTTGGAAGTAGGAATATATGGGAAGTACAATACTTACTTTTCCCATTTCTTGACTCATGCTTCTGCAAAAATAGTGGGGATAGTGCACTCCAAACATTTGGTACATTTTTAAGGACCACAAAATTACACATCTGAAAATAATACCGTTATTGGGAAAAATAGTTCCAGATCGATGTGTTGGAAGAGTTCATTATCACTGGTGAACTTAGAATTAAGGAACACAGATATGCTACAGTTTGTGGAGATCTTTGCTGAGATCTAAGTGTCACAGAATCACAGAATGTTAGGAGCCAGAAGGGACCTCAAAAGCTCAAGTCCAAGCCCCCTGCCAGAGCAGGATCACCTAGCACAGATCACACAGGAACGCATCCAGGCGAGTTTAGAATATCTCCAGAGAAGGAGACTCCACAAGCCCCTGGGCAGCCTATTCCAGTGTTCTATTACCCTCACAGTGAGTCCCATAATGACCTTGCAGGGAAATTTCCAAATCCACAGGGCCCATTGTCTTTCCTTCAGCGGACCTCATCCTTGCTTTGAACTGGGCTTTTTTTTGGTTGTTGTTTTATTCTCAGCAGGTAAAACGGAGTTTGTTAGGTTGTCGTGTTATAATAAGAACTGAGATGATGATTTGAGCAGTAGTCCAATAGGCTTAATTGTTTTGGGGTGCAAACAAAAACAGTTTCAGAAGCTTCTAAACTGGAGCAGACTGTGGCTTGTAGGCAATGGTGCTAGTGTCTACCTAGCCTCTAAGTATCATAAAGCTTTATGTTTCATCAAAGCCAATTACAGTTTTTCATCTGAATCTGCTTTCTGTATATAATAAATTTATTTTCCAGCTGACAGCAGAAGTAGCATGTAAAAGAAATAATAGGAGGTTCTTAAACAAATTTAGCAATACAGACTTTTATTTGATGACCACAATGCTACCAGAGTGTTCACTGTGCACATAAAGCATCTGGCAAGCCTGTTGGCTGATTTCATTTTCTTCTGTTTTCAGGTGATTCTACAGCTTTTAACAAAATAAATACAAAAAATATCCACAAATTTTACATTAGAAGGCCATAGTTTATCTCATATATTTGAAGCTGCTTCAGGATACACACAACACATGCAAGAGTAAACATGAATATAAGAGCACTGTCATTATAAGTGCATATAAGAATAAGAATTACCCTTCTATGACCAAATTTGACACGGATTTGACACTGGCTTCACATGGATCACATACTGATTTACAAACATTTGCAGTAACATGAACTGTCATAATGCAGCCTGGTCTAGTGGAAGGTGTTCCTTCCCATGGCAGGGTGGTTGGAACTAGATGATCTTTAACACCCTTTCCAACCCAAACCATTCTATGATTCCATAATAATGCAGTAATCACACCTACTGTAAACTTTTGACTATAAGAAAGGTGGAAAAGCAGAGACACACATCAGTTCATATGGGCAAATCTGTATGAACAAAATGTTGAATAATTCATATTTTTATCACAAAAGGCTGTCCAGTTATTGAAATAATAGCTTGTCATTTTCATGTCTAGTTGTTTAATAATAAAGTTAAGGAATTTTATGATTCCCATAAACTGTTTTGAGAATCTCTACTACTATATGAAATGAGAGGCAAGAATTGGATGATATGTCACTACTAGAACCCTTTTTTCAGGTATGTGGTATTAATTAGAACTTAGGATACAGTATAATGACTGTTCAAAGTTTTTAGACCAATTTCTGTAGTGGTTGCAAGGCAACAATTTTAATGATGTAAACTACAGAATACAAGTTAATCTCTTGGTGTAAACTAGAGAATACAAGTTAATCTCTTGGTGTAAACTAGAGAATACAGGTTAATCTCTTTGGAAAGACCTGAGAAGCTTTTGGGGGTTCAAAAAGGTAGTATGACATGGCATTTTGGTACAGCTGATGTAAAACCTGACCAGCATTCTTTTGTAGCATGGATAATCTTTCTGAGGTGTGATAGTACCATTCTGAAGGGTGAAGAAGAATGATAAGATTCTTCACAATACAGTTTCTGTGGAGATTTAGCAAACATGATCAGCAAGTACTCACGTACTTGAAAATGATTCACTCTTTCTGCTACAGTGCAACATCCATGTCTTGAAATATGGTGCTTATCATTTTATTGTGTTTTCTGATACTGCCTCCAAGGGATACAAGCCTTCTAAAAAGAATTAGGGTGAAGAAAACAAGAAGACAAGCACACAAGTTCCTAAAATAATTCCCTCTGGTCCTTTATGTAAGATTCTCTGTGGAATGTGCATTCTGCAATTAGAAAAGAAAAGCCAGTAATTCAACCACTGCTCTGACTTTTTTTTTTTCTTTTTCTTTTCCTACTCTGTATATTCTTTCAAGATTCACAAGGTTCTCATGTAGTAAATAATGCACATCAACATTGTCATTTGTTGTGAATATTCCTATGTGCTGCAAAACCTGCTCTTTTTTTTGGTACTCTTCCAATAGATATTTTGGAACGTACCCTGTTAAACTTTTCTCTGAGTACTGAATAATTATGAGAAAGCAGTAAGAATTAAAAATCTTTGGCAGAAAATGCCTGGTCTCTCTTGCATGAATGAAATTTAGTGAGAAATCTCTATGTCACAAGCCCTGCTCAGGTCATTCTCTCAAAGGTAGGTGAATGTGTGATGAAATGGACATGGAGTAAACAACATTTACATCATCTGTGCCTGTTTGGAAATACCTGATTTAAGACCTGAGTGAGTACCAAAGAGTATCCAGTGGCTCTTTCATCATTAAATTATTCAACATTCATCATTGGTATAGTCATGAGGACTTCACAGCATTTCTTTCCACCTGCCCCCTAGAAAAAGTGATCAGAAGTCAAATTTTTGAGCTAAACATAAAACCCTAAAGGAGAGCAGATGCTCTCAAAAATCAGGAATTAATTCATAGTTGTGAGATCAAGAGGCCAATCCTGGTTTTAATGGATTCAGTGGATAGCTTCTCAGTTACATATTTGGTCCAAGTTAGATCTTAAGACAGACAGTTCTTTTGGAATCACAACTGCAAACTGCTGAGCCATCTTAAGACACTGAAATAAATTGAATGACTTCATATTCAGCACTTGGATATTTAATTTTCTTACTTCTTCTTCATATTTGCATCTACCCACACAAATCAAGGTAATAACTTTAGTAATGGCATGAATATGCCCTTAGTTTATTTTGTTCTCTTCCATTTGTGCCTTTGCTTTATTCCTGTACAGTGTTGAACATTTTTAGCCACTTTGAATTCAGTCATACAAAAAACCCTTAGGAAACGTACAAAATTCCTACGTTTTGCCAGGAACAGAACCCTACCCATAGCATTCTAGAAGAGAATTTCTATCTTCAACAAGAGCTACTGTAAGACTAATTCTGAACATATTCCCAGGTAACGATGATAATGACACCTAATGACCATTTAGGATAATAACAAAGTTGTATTGATTTTCCGGCCAATATATTTCACGTAAACACTTCTGATTATAAGACGGTGTTGGACAATTTGTGTGAAGACAGACATTTTATGCATCTTGCTAGTCTCATAATGCTTAATGTGTTTGTTATTTTTGGAAACTAACTGATGCCATTGGATATTCATAAAGTGGGTCACAATTTAATTAACAGTCTGTAGAAGTGGCAAATTTATTAACACCAGGGACATTTTCTTTCCCCTGGAAATATAATTATGCAACTTGAGCTGTGTAATTGAAGAAATGATTATATGAAACATCTATCTTTAGATGGTCCCTTCCAATCCAAACCATCCTGTGATTCTGATTCCATGAAAGCTGTCCAAAAAAAGCTTCTTTCCCCTTTTTTGTCATTTTCTGCAGTACTGTAACATCTGATACCTATGCACATACCCGCACTGTGAATCTATGTATTAAACATTTTAATGTAAAGTTTAATGATTTAATGTAGCACTGCATTTCTTGTCAGAGATGTGACAGAGAGGCTGTTTAGCATTACACAGCAAGAGGACTAATAATGCCTGTAAGAGTAGAAGAGTGAGAAGAATTTAAAAGAATTGGGGGTTGTTCTGTTTTGTTTTGTTTTCTGCCAGGCAGTATTGACAGATAGGGGAGGTTAACAAATATGAACCTTTGGGAAGTCCCAGGTGATGGACAGAAATGAACAGGAGGACAAAAGCTAGATCAACCATGAAGCACCATCCATAAATTGATGCTATTCAGAAAAAAAAGGACATTTGTTCTCATGTTGCTAAAAAAACCTAATGGTATTTTTTTTTTTAGTATCTTCTTTAGATCTACTTCAGACAATCCAAAAATCCACTTGACTGAAATAAGTTAATTAATAATAAAGTCTTGATCCGGCCATTATGCATAACAATGTCATACATCTGTTGGATATAACCAGTTTTAGTTCACTGACTATGCTGAGCAAAGTGTTTTAATTTAGACTGAAATGGAAGTGAACCAAACAACATTAACACTACAGCTCCTTAAATGCACTAAGTTACACTACTGCAGACAAACTCTGTGCAAGAGAATAGTTACTGCACATAACAGCCAAAGTTAAGCTGCAGTAACTTGATCAGGAGCTTAAGCCCTGAGTATGCAAGCAACTCCAAGGTTGAAAGCTGATGTCAATAGATTGAATGACGTGAGTTAAAAGGGGAACTAAAGAAAAAGGGTAATGACCTAATGGCAACGAGAGTGAAGGAACAAGGGGTTTGCTGTTAGAATTAAAGCCTCTGTCAAATCCTGTGTCTTGGTAGGGAGAATTGATTGGCAATTAAAGAGGAGTTAGAGGCAGAATTTGAATTGTAGAAGTCCTGTAAATTGATTGTGCTGATTGGGACAAAACATAATTAAAACTGTCTAATTCTGGCCAAAATACAAGAACATTGCTGAAGTAAAATGTGACAAGCTTTCCATCAGATTACAGAGGTAAAGAATGAGCTATTGAAGGATCATCGGTATATATTCAGAACTTGAAAGAAATGGTTACAGATCTCACCATAACTGTATTTTTTCATTATATATATATATATATATATATATATTAAAAAAAAGGGGGGGGGGAGGAGAGAGAGAGAAAGAAAAAAATGTTTAAAAGTTACTTAAATATTACTATTATCCAATATTACCATCCATGCAAGGGTTCTAAGGGAGCTGGCAGAAGTGTTCACCAAGCCACTTTCCATCATCTATCAACAGTCCTGGCTAACAGGTGAGGTCCCAGTTGACTGGAAGCTAGTAAATGTCTTGTAGATATTTACAAGAAGGGCTAGAAGGAGGATCCAGGGAACTACAGGTCTGCTGACCAGACCTCTGTGCTGGAGAATGTTATAGAGCAAGATCATATTGAATGACATCACGTGACACATACAAGACAAACAGGTAATCAGGCTCAGTCAGTATAGGTCTATAAAAGACCAGTCCTGCTAACCTGATCTCTTTCTGTGACAAGGTGACCTGCTTAGTAGATAGGAAAAGGCTGTAGGTGTTCTCTGCCTGGACACCTTTGATACCATTTGACAAACCATTTGATACAGAGTTCTCCTGAGAACAAGTATTACAAGGAGTGACTGAGGGTGCTGGGGTGGTTTAGTCTGGAGAAAAAGAAGCTGAGAAGGGACCTTATTGCTTTCTACAATTACCTGAAAGGATGTTGTTGTGAGGTAGGTGTCTGTCTTTTCTCCCAAGTAACAAGTAATAGGACAGGAAGAAATGGCCTCAAGTTCCACAAGGGGAGTTTTATATTGGATAATAAGGAAAAAATTCTTCACCAAAAGGTTGGCAAGTGTTGAAGCAGGCTGCCCAGGGAAGTGGTTGAGTCACCATCCCTGGAGATACTTGAAAGTCATGTAGATGTGGTGCTTAAGGACATGGTTTAGTGATTGACCTGGCAACACTATGTTAACGGTTGGACTCAATGATCTTAAAAGTCTTTTCCCACCTAAACAATCCTATAATTACGTCTGCTGGGGAAGATGTCATATTTTTATCCAAAAGAGGTGCCTCTAGACACAACTTCAAATAAGAACTCTGCAGTTCCCTTGAGATGCCTGAAAGGGAATTACAGGCAGGAAACCTTCAGGGTGAGGTGAATTGTTATCAAACTTGCCACCTTGTGAAAGGCATTGAGAATAGCCTACAGATATGTACTGGCTATTATTTATCTGAAGCACTTCATTGAATGGGATTTGTTTGTGAAGTATAAACAAACTTGTGAATGTACAACTAACCAGACCTCCCTACAAGAGCTTGTGCTTCAGGCTACATGATTTCTCTTCTTAATACTTCATGGAGGTATTTTATTTCCTGTGTGTTGATTTTTTTGTTTGCTTGGTGTTTTGGTTTTTTGCTGTTTGTTTTTTGTTTGTTTGTTTGTTTGTTTGGGGTTTTTTGTTTGTTTGGGTTTTTTTAAGAAGCTTTACACACCAGGAAGCTATGCCCCTTCTTATGCCAAAAAACACCCCATCATGAGCAATGGTCAGGTCATGCAAATTAGATCATAGTCATAGAATCATAGAAAGATTTGGATTGGAAGGGACCTCCAAAGGTCATCTAGTCCAAACTTCCTGCAGTAAGCAGGGACATCCTCCACTATAACAGGTTGCTCAGAGCTTTATTAAGCCTCACCTTGAGTATCTCCAGGAATGAGACCTCATCTACCACCCTGGGCAACATGTTCCAGTGTTTCATCACCTTTGTGGTAAAGAACTTGCTCCTAATAGCCAATCTAAATCTACCCTTCTCTACTTTCAAGCCATTGTCCCTTGTGCTATCACTACAGGCCTTTGTAAACAGCATTAGTGAGGCAGGACTTGCCCTTGGTGAAACCACACTGGCTGTCTCAAATCACCTTCCTGTCCTCCCTGTGTTCTAGTATAGTTCTCAGGAGGATCTGTTCCATATTCCCCAGCACAGAGGTGAGGCTGACAAGTCAGGAATTTCCAGGGTCCTCTTTTTTACCTTTTTTTATAGATGGCTGTATGTTTCTCTTGATTACCATTGCCAAGACAATGGTTACTTTCTAGAACTGGGTAACGTAGTCAGGAAGAAAACTGGACTACTCCAGTATCTCTCAGGTCCTTACCCCCTCCATGTTCCTGCTCCCCTACAATGCCTCTAGTACCTTCATGTCTCTCTTGGACTTACCTACTGCCAAGTTTGCAAATGGCATGAAGGTCTGATTCAGCTGCCGCTGATGCGGATTTACACATGCTAGCTGTGGGGGACGGGGGACTTCTGGGGAAGCAGGAGTGGGCAGGGGGCCGGAGGAAACCATGCTGTCCCCGCCGCTCCGCTCGGCCCTATGCCTCGGTAGGCAGCGGCGGCGGCTACGATGCACAGCCCTGCGTCCCCGGCGGCTACGATGCACAGCCCTGCGTCCCCGGCGGCGACGACGCACGGCCTTGCATCCCCGGCGGCGACGATGCACGGCCCTTCATCCCCGGCGCTCTGCTCGGCCCTGCATCCCCGGCGGCGACGACGCACGGCCCCGCACCACTCGGCTCCCCCGCCCTCGCAGCCTGCGTCCCGGAGAAAAGCAACGTGGCACGGCACTGCTTCGCACTGCCTGTGGTCTACAGAAGACCATGTGGCACGGCCCTGCTCCCTGCTGCTGCCGAGAAACTTGGAACTGCTCCTGCGACAGTGCTTTCCCCTCCCGTTTCCCCTCTGCTCCGGTTCAATCTAATAAACCCAGTTCATTAGCCGTTTGGCGTCGTTTCGCTTTCGTTTAGTCCAAGTCCATTATTTGAACCTTGGCACAGATACCCTCCACCCCCTGCGGACCAGGGTTGGTAAGGGGAGGACTGGGCCTTAACACTGGGACACTGTCAGGGCAGATGTGAAAATGACAGGTTCATAAAACCCCCTTAAATTTCTATACTGACACTTAACTGTTTCCTGTTGTTTAGTTCTGCTATACCAGCAAAGCCAAGGCTTGGTTTCATACAGTCTAGTGCAGATTTCCTTCAGTCTGTCTCTGAAAACAGAGTAAGTGCTATTCTTATAGATGAGAAATCACCTAATCAAAACCAAAAATTTGCTTGCACACTGTTAGATAGATGTGCAAGTTTTCCATGAATACTGTTATATAATCCTTTGACCAGATGTCATCACCAGCATAGATTCAAATGGGTATCTGCTCATTTAAACCCACCATCAGTAGTGGTTTACTTTCTAGGTACCATAAGGAGCAAATTAGAAACCATGAGGTGCATTTTTCAGTGTTCATAACACTGCACAACACAAATGCATAATACTAAATCTTCCCTAATTCTATAGTTTTGTTCTATTGGACATACTGACCCTCCATACTGGAGGAGACGTAAGAGCATTGACTCAGGAAAACTCCTGTATATTCAGCTCCAGTGATTTAAGGTCCCAGAGGACAAGGACTTTCTGATCTGCAGCGTTTTGAGCAGTAAAATAATGTGGCTTACTCCTTACTGCTGAGTCCCACATGGCATCCTGTTCTCATGATTTGTATTCAGTGTTTTATCCTTTGCGTAGAAGGGAATGTTCTGGGTTGAAAAAAAAAAATATAAACAAAACCCTCCACAAAACACTTTGTGTATTATCTTTCTCTGAAACAAGTGATACAACTGAGCTGCCTCCCCACATACTCTGTGTTCCAGTCTGCTGAGGCCCTATCATCTCTTTCTGTGGAAAGAGCAGAATTGATGTCATTCTTGCTATCCCCCATTCAGCTCTTCTTTGGAAGGAGAATGTAATCAGTACTTCCAGACTTACAGCAAAGGCTGTGAATTACCATGCAAATCATGCAAGGTCAGTCACTCTCTCACTGGATATCTGTATGGTGAGATGGTTTCAAGCTAAAGCTATTACCTCTCTGAGCTGAAAGGGAATGAGTCCCCACATGGTTGTTCTGGAAGCTGTTAGTGTATGAGTGTTTCTAGTAAACTAGCATTTCCAAGAGATTTCAGAATCAGGGGTGGTTTCTGTGTTTTGCCTCTTCATGCCTGGGAATGCTGACATGTCCCCAGGGACTGCAGGTCCCAATTACAAAACTTACGTACTGAATGTATTCTCACAAATACAAACTTGAAGGTTCACCGAGATAACATGTAAGAATGTCTCTTTTTCTGAACATTGTTTCTTTAGCTACATAATTTTGTTGTACTTGTTGAGTCTTTACCTTTGAAGTGAAACCTCAGCTACAGGTTGAAATACATTATTAGTTGGAAAAAAAACCCCAACTTTAACTCATCTTTAAACTCTGAACACACAGGATACGAATGGGTAAAGCTTGGACCTTGTGTCTCTTCATCTGTCAGTTCTCTGATTTCATTTTCATAAATGGAATTCTACTCAGTTCAACTTTATTCAGATTCAATCTTAGCAATTGGTGTAATATTGAAATATTGATTTTACTACACCTTGCCCCTGTCCCCTCACCATCCCCCCAGGTAAACAAAATAGATAAATTCTGGAGTGTTTTAGCTCAAGTCAGAATGCTAATTATGATACTGTTTATGTTTAAGATAGAATTAATCTTAAGATGTGGCACATGACACTTTGCTTTATCATATTAACACTATGTACGTATTTTCTCCTTAGAATATGAAAGTGTTAAAAATATCTAAATACTGTAATAAAAACATTATTTAAGGAACATTTCAGGTTTTTTTTCTTCAGGAAAAAATATTCATACTATTGTTGTACCTTCTGAATGCATGGCAAAAAAACAGCAACCCATAATGCTTATAATATTCTAGTCAACATTCATCTGGGCTGCTTGACACAATGGATGTTTTTATATTTAATTTTTTTAATTTGAAAATATTATTTTTGCCCGTTTATTCTTCATTTCCCTACAACTGTTATTTTCTTCTTACCTTCCAGGCACAGTGAATGTTTATAATTTGCTTACATGATTGCTTTCAACTTTTTTAGAAATTGATGTATCCAAGAAAAAAAAAACACCACAAATATGCTGGTTACATACAATGTCTTTTGTGCAGTTCTGTTTTTGTTTTTCCTCAGGATTTACTTTGTGGTTAGGAATTTGATAAGGCTTGCACAAAGAGAAATGGAAATACACTGATTTAGATCATAAATTATATGACATAAATTGTGTTACTTGATACTTGGCAGCTTCATGAGGCAGATAGTGCCACATCACATCCAAAACACACAGCATAACACATTCAATTAAAAGCAGTATATTTATATAAACCCACAAAATATGTGACAGACAAAACATTTTAAAAAATGCAGCATTTCTTGTTTGTTGTTTGTGGGGATCTGTTTTAAAAGCAAAATGCATACCACAAGGCTGAATTTTGCAGACCTGTCAGAGTTTTATATGAAGCTCAGCAGTCAGCAGTGACTTCAGAATATTCATTGTGAACACCTTTGGCAGGGACACATCTACAAGGATGTTTCTTCATAACTGACCACTTAGGACAGCATGAACTTAAGTAAATGGTGTCTGTTCTACACCAACTATGAATCTAGATGGACCCCTTATGGAACTATGCTGCAGTTCTTTTAATTGATGTTTGCACACTGATGAGAGTATAAAATTACAGTCATACACACAATGCTAAAAAACATATTGTAGTGTTCAAGTATATGGTGTCTATATCTAGTGGAGGATGTCCCTGCTTTGTTGTAGGGGGGTTAGACTAGATGACCTTTGTAGGTCCTTTGCAACCCAAACCATTCTATGACTCATATATATCCAATGGTGTGACATGCTTTCCTTAGCTGTGGATGGTTTATCAGATCTTGAGAATTCACTGGTGTTCAGAAGAAGGGAAGCACTTGCTTTGAGTGAGATCAAAAAAACTCTGAATAGACCTCACTGCATTTTACAGTATAAAAACACCATTTCTGAGATAAGCTGAATCTTGCCTAATTATCATAGAATCACAGAATGTTAGAGGTTGGAAGGGACCTCCAGAAATCATTGAGTCCAACCCCACTGCCAAAGCAGGATCACCTAGGGTAGTCCACATAGGAATGCATCCAGGCAGGTCTCGAAATTCTCCAGAGAAGGAGGCTGCACAACCCCCCTGGGCAGCCCGTTCCAGTGCTCCATCAGCCTCACTGTAAAGAAGTTTCTCCTCATGTTGAGGTGAAACCTTCTATGTTCAAGCTTGTACCTGTTCCTTGTCTTATTATTGTGCATCCCTGAAAATAGATTGGCCCCATCCACTTGACACCCACCCCTCAGATAGTTATAGACATTGATCAGATCCCCTCTCAGTCTTCTCTTCCCGAGACTAAACAGCCCCAGGTCTCAGTCTCTCTTCATAATGGAGATGCTCAAGTCCCCTAATCATCCTTGTGGCACTCTGTTGGATTCTCTCCAGCAGATCCCTGTCTCTCTTGAACTGGGGAGCCCAAAACTGGGCACAATTTTGACGTGTGGCCTCACTAGGGCAGAGTAGAGGGGGAGAAGAACCTCCCTTGACCTGCTGGACACACTTTTCTTGATGCACCCCAAATTACCACTGGCTCTCTTGGCCATTTAACTCACTAACTTTTCAAGTTCCATTTGTTTCAGCATATTTAATTTTAGTAGTAAAATCAGTGGATATCCATCTAAGGGGACAAGTGACAGATGAAATTTGTATTTCTTCAATCACTGAAAGATTTGAACATATATTTCAGTCTGAGGTTTAGTGTTTAAGTTATGTTTAAACCTTTCCCCACCTGGTAGTATAGAACAGAGAAAAGCTTTCCAATAGTAGTAATAGTAGTAGAGATATTTGTTTTCCATCATATGGAACATGTGACATCATAGTTTTTTACCTTGTTATTAATAAATATGGGCTTTCATTATATATATATATATATATATATATATATACACACAGATACATATATATATATATATATATGACTTCCACAAAACAGTGTCCAGGAGGAACCTAACATTTATTAGTAGTTGCCTCATAAATAGTGAGGACACTTTTTGGTTATCTCTCTAGAAGATTATCTCATACACATCTTTAATTAATTTTCTAACATTTTTTTGTTCTGAGTAACATAGAGGAAAATTTTCAATTAACATTTTAATTTTAATTAAATTTAAAGTATATGCTAAGACACATTTAATTCAAAAAATATACTCAGTGATCAATCTGCAGCTCTTACATAAACATTCCTCAAAAGGAATACATAATGCCTTCCCATTTCACATTTTTCATGCTGCCAGCAATGTATTTCTTCCTTTTTTGGAATAAACTGAATAAACTGAAAGACATATTTTGAGAGAATAGGCTGTCACCATATAATTAACATTTCTCTGCTTTGTACAGTACTACCTATTTCCTTTTAAGTCAAAATTCAGTATTATATGGCTCTTTGATTACTGTTTTTTAAAGAACCTGTTGGTGGTTTGATATTTTTTGTGATATGTTAGGCCATGCCACATTTTGGTAAGAATAAGAAGTAATGATAATAGTAGTCTGCAGGGATCACCATTCTTCAGTTCAGTTCTTACTTTTTCTTTTCAACAAGAATTATATAATTTGTATTTCTCAAAAGAACAACAAAATGATGTTGGAAATTAAATCACTTCAGTGTTCCTTCCAGCATTGCTTTGAGAAGATATTACAATAATATAATCATCTGAATTGTCACTCTTTTGATCCATTTTGGTATCAAGAAATGCATCAAGAGATGACAGTGCCTGAGACATCCCAGGGACTTCATTGCCCTTTATAAATTGTATTACAGCAGCATTGCTATAGTAAAGGTTGTGTCAGCAGTTTCATTGTAATCCTGGTCTTCAGGGGGTGATAACTCAGCTGTAAAAATTGCTAAAGGCTTAGACTTGGCAGGAAGGTTGTAGTTCTGAAAGCTAGTTTTTCTAAATGGTCAAAATATTTGATGAATTGAAGTAGTAGAAATTACACAAATAAAGAACAGGAATATATAGTTAGGAATAAAAAGAAATATCTGTTGTCCTTTCTTCTCCATTTTCTTATCTAATCACTTTTCAGATATCTTTCATAACTGTGGTATTATTCCATATTCCAGAGTCATGCAGAAATTTTCAGGTGATATTCTCAGTTACATCGCTTACAGGCTTTTAAACAAAAAGCAGTTCTGAAGAGGAGGAGACCACTGGTGCTCACACCTGGAAACAATTTTCAGCATAGTGAACTTACTATCACATTATCATTTTCCTTGTACAAAGAGAAATTCAGTCTGGTGCTTATCTGAATACTCACCATGGACAGTGGGGAATATGAACATTTTCCCTTCCATTGCTAACAAAAGTACCAACCAAATCCCCAAAGAAATCTGAAACCTTGGAGAACAGTCAGGTGTACATTTAGAGAGCGCTGTGGTCTGCATGAGTTCCTTACTCACTGCCAAATTCTGAAAGCAATCTATCCACACATCTTGGAGGCTTTCCATAAAATATCATAAAAGCTGTTTTCCTCTGATGTGAGCTATGGTTGTATCATCTTGTAGCCACTATCCATCACCTTTGATATTAAAATACAGGGGAGGCTTTAGTCACTCCCTTCCACTGTTGAATGCATATCTGACCTTTGTGCGTATGATTATTTGGACAATCTTTATTTGTCTATTTCTAACAAAGAAACAGTTATTTATTGGGGAAATTTGTTCTGGGAATCCTGACCTTAAAATTAGTGAGAAAGATTAACATGGATTCTCCCACTGTAGGCTGATAGATTTGTTTTCAGAGTATGAAATCTATATGAACATTGGATTGTTTTTTTTTTTGTTGTTGTTCGTTTTGTTTGTTTCTTTGTGTTTTTTATAAAAAGGAACAAGGAAAAGAGGGACAAAACAGAACTATGTCTAACAGAACTATGGAAATATTTTTACATGCCATATACTTTTCATTATGGCATGAAAAAGCATAGGAAAAAATGACTGCACAGTATAGAAATAAGGATGCTAGCAAAAAAAGGGAGATCAAAAAGAGTAGACTTGGAATATAGAATTTTCCATTTACCATAACACTTTAGAACATTTCTAAATTTTGATTTTTGACTGTTTGTTCTGCTTTGGTTATATTTGGCTTATATATAAGGGTAGAAGGTAAGAGTACTGTGATGAAATAGCTTGATAGATTTTTCTAGTGCATGCTGACTTGAATATTTCTTTGTGAGTATAGCCACATATGAAACAATTGCATTAACTTTTTCTGTCCTAATTTGCCCTTTAGGGGTAAGGATATCTGGCAAGTGATTATTTTAAATTAAATGCTTAGTAGTCAAAGCCATTTTTTCATTGTACCTTTTTACCTATTAGGAGAAAAAAAGGGTGATTTTAATGGAATTGTCAACACTTTCTCCACTTTATGCTTTTATAAAGATCTGATTACTAGTTGTGATTTTTTTTTTTTTTTGCTAAAAGTATCCTATTGAACAAAGTGACTGTCTCTTACATTACTGGGAAATAGGCCTCTAAGATATGGCTTGTGATAATAAGTGCTCCATATTTGTTCATGCAGAAGTATTAATTTTTCTCTCTGCCTTTCCCAACCACAGAAGTATTGTGAGGATACTTTTGTTTATACCTCAGGTGAAATATTGGACTCCTTGAATTTTTAGATAAAATATATTTTGATAAGGAAAAGGCAAAATACTAATTGTACAAATGTCAAAGTCAGATTTATTTTCGGAAAAAAAAAAAAAAAGTACAAAATTAGATATTTGAGTTTACCATTGCTTATTTGAAGTAGATAGAATTTACTATGTTTAAAAGATGAAGTATGAAACCTACAAAGAGATCTAAATTTTATACCAAGGAGTGCCATTATGTGAGTCTATGTATTTAATCTGAAAATCCACATACTTCTAGGTATTTAGAATATAGGACATCAGTGATCTTTTCCCTTGTCTTTAGTCCTTTTGAAATAACTCCTTTTTGTCTATTCCAATTTGTAGTAGATCCTGACACAAATTTCTCTCATAATCCGTGGTGCAAAAGTTAAATAACACAGCATAATGTGTCTGTCAGACAACATTCATTATTTATCTCTAGTTCATGATGACTTTATCCATGTTTTATGTTACTTTGTCATTTTATAGTGATAAAATGAGGTGAAATAAAAATATGGACCAAACTGCATGCTATGTCTGAAATGCAAACAAGCATGTTACTGGCCCTTGGAATCTCAGGACTCTCTGTGTTTATACCTGTCAAAAACATTGACCATATTTCTTTATACTTTTGTTGTGCTAAATGTGATGTCTGTATAACCACTAAATATATAGTCTGTCTGTTTTAGTCTCCCAAACGTAAAGACAGAATATTGCAGAGGATAGTGAAGACACACTTTGAAAGTGAAATTTGATCCAGTCACTGCCAATTAACCATCAAATGTCCTGCATCAGATGCTAATGATAATGTTAGTAGAATGAGATGATGTTTGGGAATTTGTTTAATATACATTGAGACACAACCAATAAAAGGGGTTTTCAATGGCTGAACTCAGTTAAAACTGAAGTAATTCCACAAGGCTCTACAAACTATCTTGGAATTACATGTATCTACTTTCAGAAATTACTTTGATGAATGATATCTGACATGCTGAAAAAATTTTATGTTATCCAGGTGTGCTGTTTTTATTCTTTGTTCATTGCTGAACTGATCTTCAAAATGACAGATCTAACTTCCACTCTCTGAGAAATACTGAGTAAGTCATACCTTGTATTTAAAATATGCTTCAGAAAAGTCAATGTACTGTTTTATTACATCTCAGTTGGTCTATTATAACGTTCTCAGCAGGTCTGCTTGACAAATTGATCAATAGGCTTTGGAGAGGTCAGGCCCAGCTACAAGGCTAAGAAATCATAGGCATATTGCTCCAATTTTAGTCTTGTTACATTCACTTCCTTTAGAGTTCAGCATAAACTTTGAAATTTTATTGCCCATGCTAGAAGCATTAGACAGATTTGTCTCAAGAGGCCCAAATTGATCTGCCACTAGTTGCATGACAACAGACTACAGTTATGTGATGTTTCTTAAGACTGAAGCATCTATCCCTGTAAAATAAGCCTGATATGTATTATGCAATTAGAAGTTTTGCCTCTTTATATCCATGTAGTTAAGCTGACTCTTAAATTAGTTTAGGATTTAACTAGACTGTTTCTCAGAATGGATTGCATGTGCTTCCCTCCTTTCCTTGTTATTAAGGTCTTACTTGATTTTAATTAGTGTTTGTTATCTCTGCAGTCTTCACTGTGAGCTATTTTTCATGAATCTTTTGACAATTTTTCAAATTATTGAGCACCTCCACTTGACCACTTGCAGTGTTACCTATGAGTAATGCTCAGACATCAATAATCTCTGATAAGGTCCTGTAAGGATATAGATGGGCTTCAAGCCACATGTGGAAATGACACAAAAGTAGCTTAATAGTGATGGTATGGATTTTCTCTGTTTTATGATTTTAAGTGGATGAACAAAGCAGGATGACAGTTTAGGCAGTTTAATTCTGTTAGAGTACTAGACTGTGGTAAAAAAGCTCAGCATATCTTCCTGATGTGGTCTATCTTGCTTATTTGGGACAACTTCCATGGAGAATTCATTGCCAGGTCCTCCCTAGGGAATTTCTCTTGAGCCTGGTAAAAAGTTTTGCGGGCTAGGCTTATAGTACTGAAATTGCCAAAGAAAGATGAAAAGAAGAATTTGATTCTGCTTCTGTAGTTGGTATTGATGAGGCCACATCTCAAACACTGTGTTCATTTTTAAGCCCCTCACTACAAGAAGGATGTTGAGTTGCTGGAGTGTGTCCAGATAAGGACAGTGAAGCAGGTGAAGGGGCTGGAGAAGAAGTTTTATGAGGAGAAGCTGAGTGAACTGGAGTTATTTGCCCTGGAGGAAAAGAGGCTCAGGGAAAACCCTAGTGCTCTCTACAACCGCCTGAAAGGAGGCTGTAGCAAGGTGGATGTCAGTCTCTTCTCTCAAGTAACAAGTGATAGGACAAGAGGAAACAGCCTCAGGTTGGACCATGGGAGGTTTAAATTGGATATTAAGAAAAATAAAATCACTGACAGGGTTGCAAAGCATTGAAACAGGCTTCCTAGGGAAGTGGTGCAGTCCCCATCCCTGGAGCTACTTAAAAAAAATGTAGGTGTGGTGCCAGTGGACATAGTTCACAGTACTGAACTGATTAGTAGAGCTGATTTGGACATTGGACTTGATGATCTCTTCCAGTTGAATTCTATGATTATAAGAAATGCAGATCACATAAGGTGAAGTAATGCCAAAGTGAGTTAAACAGTTGTATTCCTTATAAAACCTAGTATGACATTCTACATGTAATTAGTTTTTTACACTACTTAATAGATGTAATAGAAGTCTTGATAGGCTGATCAGGGGATACTTTTAGATTAATAAAGGAGATTTTTAAGCTTTATCACAGTAAGATCAGCAAGTCCAACCATTAACCCAGGAATGCTGGGCTAACTGCAATCAATTTTTATTTACTGCTTCAGCTAAAACAGTTCATTATATTATTGGAGACCTTCACACACACAGAGGTTAAAACATTCAAATTCTGAACAATGCTTTGAGTGTGTTTTATCTTTTATTCTGTTTTCCATCAGTACCCTCATTGACCCTATCTAACTACACTAGAAAGTGTTGCCCACAACATTACCTTTTCCCTTTGCTTTCATTGACTGTGCATCAGAGCTTACAGTATCCATAATGTGAAAATATTTAGTCTTCATGAAAGATGGCCAGTTATTTTCTACAGTTATGATCCTTTTGGAATAACCTGTTGCATGCATACTTTAGCATTTAAGGGTAGACATAAAGCACAGCACGAAGGTATAATGAACCTTAACAGAACATCTGTTATGTTTGCATATCTGTACCCATATGCATACAGACACCTTTTTGCTATGCACACAAAATATTTCCTCTAATGTACACACTTTATTATTATTATTGTTATTCTCAAGCTATAACAATGCATTTATGGAAAAAAATTATTACCTTTTCAGCAATTTTTCTGAATATTCATCTTCTCTCAAATAACTTTTTTTTTCTTACTTGCATTTTGAGGAATTACTGTTAGAGGAAGTCCACTTAACATTGAAAAAGCTTTTTTTTTTCCCCCCCAAAGATTATTTATTTGAGGAAAAAATAAATTTAAATATTTAAATATATAAATTTAGATGCATATTTTCCATAATGGTATATTTAGTAATAATACATTACACATAGTGCATTTGTGGTAAAACAGTCAGATGTCTTTCCTTCTACTTAGTTTAGCACAATTTATGTAATCTCTACGAGGCAATAATATGTGTTTTCATTTTAAAAACTTTGTGACAAAATTGGATAATCACATTTTGCTTAACGAATGTAATCTTGTTAATTGTTTAAGAAAAGCAAAATCTTTTTCAGTTATGAATTTTTCAGTGAGAGAATGATATTTCTATAGAATGTAAATGACAAGTAAGAAGTTCAGCATAACTGAACTGGGGGAGAGAGGTTAGTATGCTACTAACACTGAGCATTACAATCAGCACAAATATCTTCCTTTTTATTTTCTCCTGCTTTGGTAGTGTCAAAATAGCTAATGTTCAACCACTCCAATTTTGAATGAGAAGTATGATAATTTAATTAATGTTTAAAGTCTAGGAGCTGCTGAAGATCATACATAATCCAATTAGTTTTTATTCAATTAGTTTAATAGCAAGCCACTTTGCTATAATTACAGTTAATCCCCTGATTTTTCTCCTCAGCTGTTTATCAATGGCCTGTATGATATCTTTGAGGAAATCATACTGGGATATAATTATCAACAATCCCCAGTGGAATTAATGCACTAAATAGTACTTAATTATATGTAGTATTCCATTTCTGGATGGGTTAGATTTGAAGATGGTAAGAACACAATAGACAGTTTGAAGTTTCTGAATCACTTTCCCCAGAGGTTTTGGGAAGAGGAGACAACGCAGTTGTTTCTCTCACTTACTGAACAAAGAAATGCCAAGATACAAGCTAAACTGAATCAAAGAAAAGAATTGCAGCTAGGCCCTTCTGAACCACTGTGACTGTTTATTGAATTGTAAATATCAAGAATACTTTCAGCAGTATCATAGTCTCTTTGCAAACAGCAGGTTTGTATTAGTGTCTGTAATGTTGGATCCTTGGTGAGCTAAAGCCACAATCTCGGAGTTTTATGAATAAAAGAAAATGTATATGCATAATCCATGAACTGATTGGATCAGAGCCTTGGAATTTCTCCAGGAAATTTCCTTTCTGTGTTGTGTGGGTTTTTTTTAAGCAGAAATGGGTACTTCATACATAAGATGCTGTATGTGCGGGTATGGATTTAATCCAGCACCTAGTCACAGAAATCCAGCATTAAATATGACATGAGATTGTTTGGGACATCCTCTTGATAGGTTAAATACTAACTTTCTTTGCAGTCTGCTGCAAGCCCAGCATCTTGCCAGAATTTAAGTCTTAAGAGACAGAGAGTGAAAAAGATAAAGTTCTTGAGAAAACATGACAATAAGTGCATTTTGTCACATTGCTGACAAAAAGTGTATTATTTTAGTACAATGTTCATCAAATCTTACACAAAGCTATGCTTCTCCCTGCCTCAATTAGTTTCTCTCTTTAGTAATGTTAGCTCTTGCCAAACCAGGTAACAAAATGTGCAATACAAGTGCCTAATAGTAAATCAAAGAAGAGGAAATAAAAATGCCTTTAAAACTCACTTTGATAGTCTAATTGCAGTGTTGTGATGTAGCAGAAGCTTTTACAATTCTTCTCAATGTGATACTGTAATATCTACGTGTTTTAACAGATTACTTTTCATGACTAAGATAAAGTAGCCTGGAAGATCAGCACATGAGGAGGGTTTTGAATTTGCTTCCTGTTCTTCAGCTGCTAGAAATAATACATGTTGAATAAGGGAGTAAATCCACTGCTAGTTTTATTTTTTAGAAACTTAGGTGATCCTACAAAGGCCAAAGTACAGGATACTCCCCTGTCTTCAGATGTGCTGTTACTGCAGTGGAAAAGCCTAGATGCACACATCCTGTCTGAAGTCAGCATAGGCTTTTTTACTAGTCAAAAGTCATGAGTATTGTTTTGTAGAAATACACTTTTCCATCACTCTCCACTCTGCAGTGAGAACCGAGTGGGAGGTAAAATCAACCCTAACTTTAGATTTTAACCTTAAGTATGTCCGTGATAAGTCCATGATTTGTCAACCTATCTGACATGAGTGCTTTAGAAGACAAGCTTAGAATTTGCTGGGTCATATGTCCTGCCATCTTGTTCTCCAGTGTTTGACTTTCTGATGGATAGGGGAAAGACAGGATGCTATGTGGTCATTTCACTACATTTGTTTCAGGGACATATTCTTCCTCCTAAAAGTGTTTCTGGAAACAAGCATGTTAATGCTTAAACTTCAAACTCGTTTCAGAAGACATAATGTGAAACCCTGAAGACAGAAGATTTTTGAATACTTAAAAACTTTTAACCGACATTTACTGAGCCAAATCCAGGATTAATTTCTCAGTCACAATACCAGCTTTACTCCAATCTGTCTATCCTGGGAAAAATGTTGGAACTTAATTTTCCTTCTTCTTGCATTCATAAAGGCATATGACTACTTCTGGAACACGCTCTTTTTATTCACCCTCCCCTACATCAATATCTGTATTTGAACTCAGTCCATTACTAGCTAGTGCAGTACAAGTGAAATTCATAGTCTTTAATTTATTCTTCATTGTGGAAAGATTCCAAACTATTGCTGATTTTACTGTTTCATTTTACTGTTTTGCTGTTAAAACTATCCTCCCATTATGTCCAAAAAGGAAATAGAAACTTGAGGAATTTGCTGACATGGAAAATAAGATGTATTTAAGAATTGTAAGAAATACACAGGGTAGAAGACAGAGCTTTTACTGAATTAAAAAAAAATATGATTGATAGAAAAGAGGCACATGTCACTTAAAATTTCAAACCTCCTAATGAGGTGACATGAAGGTTTGGCTGTCAAAGTGGAAATAATATTGCCTGCTTTTTTGATATCATCCATGTTCATACTTCATTGAAGGAACTTAGAGCATAAAAGATGTAGACTCAGTATCTATTATCAGCAAAAAGCTTCTGACCAGGGTACTGTTGGCTGTGTCACAGCATCAATTACACAGCACTGGTCCCCAGACACTTTCATCTGCTTGTTAGATGAAATCAATAATGCCCAGACAAGCACTGAAATGACGTGTTAATGTTCACAAAAAGCATTTACACTTCAGGGCTGCCTTTGAAAAAGTTTCTAACATCAACGGGAAGGGAGGATGGGAAGTTCTGTGCAGCAGGTAAAGGTGGTTGCTTTCAAACAAAGGTATTAGCTGTCATTTGAGGGGGCTTTATAAAGATTGTACAACTACTTAGGTAACAGATCACTTTGACAGAAACAAACTGCAAGGAGTTTTATGGAAAGAAGTACATACAACATTGGGGTGATAATGAATACAGATCACAGAATCATAGAATGCACTGAATTGGGACTCTTTGAAGATTATCTTGTCCAATCACCTGGCAGTGAGCAGGGGCATCTTTAACCAGATCATGTTTCTCAGGGTCCCATCAAGTTTGCCCTTGAATGTCTCCAATGATGGGGCCTTCATCATCTCTCTGGACAATCTGCTCTAGTATTTCACTGCCCTCGTTGTAAAGAATTTCCTCCTAATGTCCAGTGTAAATTTACCCTTCTCTAGTTTAAAGCCACTGCCTCTCATCCTATTGCTACATGCCCTTGTAAACAGATGTGAAAGCAAAGGAGCTGAAGGGATTTGCATCTTCTCACTTTGAGAGACAGCACCACCCAGCACGATGGAGCTAAATTGTGAAAGGCTGAAAGTGGGAGCAGATAAGCTATATTTCTCTCAGTGTTGTCTCTTTCATACACTATACACCTCATAGTAAAATGCAACTGTGGCAGCACTGGGTTGAAACTTTTTACTTGTGCTTTGAAGGAGGTGTTTACCATTTTGGCTCAGGGTGCATCGGTAAGAAGTTCAAATGTATGTGCTTTATGTATTGCTCGTACAAGGCAAGGGAGGTTAGGGTCTCTCCAGCAGTCAGGCCTTCTGGGTCATTCTTGCCTGGCCATCCCCACCCTTGCTGCCATCTCAGTTTATAATTTAAGCAAGGTATGTGCCTTACATCCTGATTAGCTAGCTCTACATCTACTGTGCTGCAGCTGATGGGGCTGGGGGCTTTGTAGAGACCCCTGAGCTTGGTACATTACACTGCTAGAGTAGGGCTCACAGAAAAAAGCTGTGTGGATGAACTTGTGTTTATAGAAGGTGCCCATTATTCTGTTTGCAGTGAATTGCTTCAGGAAGATCTGGTGCTGGGCTAAGTGGGCAAGGTCTGCACCAGTGTAATCAGTGAAGACAGTAACACTAACTGTAATATTTCATAATGGTAACTATCATTTTCTAAGGCAGCCAACACATCTGTTTCACCAACTGGCAAACTGAACAAACTGTGATTTCATCAGAAGATACTGATTTGTGAAAGTTCTAATCTATGATTCAGGATAGGAAGACTGGTAAAAACCAAAACCAAAACCAAACACAACAACAACAACAAAATAAATTAAAATTCTCCATTATTGAGGTGAAAATAAGTAACTTGTAATTTATATTGATTGTTGTAGTTAAAAGTAATTTAGTAGTTATTTCTTCTATTGCCAAAAAGATAAAATTAAACTCAGGAAGTACACAGGTGGGATTAGTTAGATCTTTTCTAATCCAGTGTAATATTTTGTAAGTAATTTATTCCCTGAACATCAGGAAAATACTGAATTAAACTATCTCTTTTTGTACTTATACATCAGTGAATACTCTATAGCCCAGGTGCCAGAGGCATTGTTCCATGATACATTTTCTTTCTTCTTCAGTTTAAAAAAATATTGAAAAGCAGAAGAAAATACAGACATTTAATCTGTGATAATTCAGATCTGCAACAGTATTTGTGGTATGCTAGCTAAAAAAAAAAAAAAAAAGGCTTTACAAAATACATGCAGTGGTTCAAATCTCTGACTTTTAAGTGAATCAGATTAAATGGACAAGTTACATGAAAAATACCTAATACCTTACTGAACTGTGGTAGATCTGTCACAGTTCTGCCAGCATGTACTGAAAAGCCCCATTAATGATCTACCTGATACAATATTTACTGCTGCTACATCAAATGGATCTGCTTGTTATACTAACATGGCCACCTCCTAGAATACAGCTGTCTCACAGATCAGTGAACAATAGTAAATCAGTCAATGTCTGCCCCATGTCTGGAATTACTGCATCTACTGAAAATTTAACAAGCATCAACAGAATCCCAACTTACCTGGCTTCTCCAGGAGTTGCTGTGCAGTAGAGAACAACATGACAAGGAACTTAGAAGATCAGAAATCGATTTCTCCCTTTTCTCCTTCATGTTTCTAATTAAAAAAAGCCTGAAATATCTTTCAAGTCAAATCTTTCTGTAGAGGTTCTTATTATTGTTTGCTTTTTCACTCTGAAAATGTTTAAGCAACTACAGGAAATTTAATATACTTATGTTTAAGAATTCCATTTCTTTCTTTCACAGAAACATTGGTATAAATTTTATAAATAATGGTTATCTAAAGTTTGCATGGGTGTAAACACATTTGTGTCTTCTAGACCTCATTTGAACATGCCCAGTTTAGTAGTACAGTTGGGTACTTGTTCTTGGACTCTGAATACCATATCTCTACCATCTCAGCCTTTTTTGGCAACATGTCTGTAATGAAACAGCATCAGTCTGCAAGACAAATCTGTGATAAAACACAAGCAAAAGAAAAAATGAAAACCCAACAATTCAAAAACTGATTTGTATGATTAATAAGAAAAAGATTTTTTTTCACCACAAGTGTCAAATTGTATTTTACCTTCCTTTATGTAGGGCTTTGAAGAAAGGAAACTTTTGCAAATGATGTAAGAACAAAGCCCTTAGATTAGATGGTGAACATAACACTATGGATTCTTTATGACCTCTGGTGTAAGCAGGGAGTAGGTATTTGCTGTGGCAAAAAAAAAAGACATTTCCCCATTGTAAATAGTAAACAATTCTCCTGTTTTCTTCATAAAGAATAGACTTCCAAAAAGTTACTTTAAAGGATTTGTTTTCACAGTTACTTTTATGAAAGACAGCATGTTGTGTTTAATAAAATTGTTTTTCATATAATGAATTATAAACATAAAAGCAGAGCAGTTCACAAGGACATGTTTGCTATGAAGTCAGTAAGATTATGCATTCAGGTGCTTATTATAGTTCTGGATGTGGCTGCCTTTTCATTTTCTTAGAAAGTTAGTAAACTGATTTTTTATTTGAAACACCTTTGCAGTTAATATAGTATTTTAATATTTTTATTAAAGAAAATGTATCTGGCCTTTCATGCTTTAATTCTTACTTACACAATTAAATTAGGATTCTACACTTTCTATGTATTGCAATATTTTGCATTAATTTTGAATTGTAATAGCTGTAGGTGGTTATGTGCACTGAAAAGTTGCATCTTAATATAGCAGCAATTAATGAACTAAATCCAGACCTACTGAAGTGGAGACTAGGAGCAGAGCTCATTCTCTCATGTGTGCCATCAGTACTAGAGGTCACGCTATATAGCGCTCAAGTCCTTTCTGCCTAGCAAAAGAGGACACCTCAACATTACTGCTCTGAGTAATGCTAGTAGAAGAAATTTTTATGGTCTGGGTTTTGGTTTTTGCTTTTCTTTTTGGGGGGTTTGATTTTTGGTTTGGGTTTTGGGTTTGTTTTTTTTTTTTTTGGTTGGTGTTTTGTTTCTGGTGGAAGATCTGCCTTTTATGAAGACAAGCTTCTGATACCTCTACTTAGCACACTTTGGAAGTTCACATTGTAAAGTGGATCAGCTGCATATGTTTTCTAATTTAGGTGTGGTCATCTGCCATGACTCCTAGGTACTTTTTTTACAGAGTGGCTTCCTAGACACTTGGTTCCCAAGTGGAATTCATCCCAGACACAAGATTTTACATTTTCCTTCACTAAACTTTGTGAGGTTCCTTCTATCTCATTTCTCTAATCTCAACTGCCTTATTTTAATAAAGAGAAAATAAAGGCCCTTACATGCTCTATGAAAGAGGTACCCAGGTTGAGGAGATAGACTCTCAAATGTTTTTTGACTGAGGGAAGAGATGAGGACTGAAGTCACACAATTTTAGTTAGTAGATAATCTTAGACCAGATGAGTACAGATAGCTGTAACTGTGGGGAAAGCTACCTCAGGATTTGTCTCAGATGTTACCAAGAAATCCAGGTAAAAAGTGCAAATCAGAAATAAAATGGATTTACTTAGCTCTGAAACTTACAATGTTAGTTCTTTTAAGTTAGCTGTAGACTTCAGCAGTTCACAATTTTGTCCAGGTAACAGAAAAGTACTTCATGTTTCATGTCAATGCTCATTAATTATTCTGGTGACAGTTATCAGATACTGGCAGTTCCTATGGCCTTTAATAATCTTCTTTTCATACATTTTAAGAAAATGTAAAATTAATTGAACCAGCAATACTAATCATCATACATATATGTTCATCTGCTTAACGTCTTATGCATGTGTATATAACATTTATGTATTTTAAAGGATTCTAGTGTTTATACAGCCTACTGAAAATGTTTAAGGATGATTGGTTTCATTTTGCCTTTTTTTTTGTTTGTTTGTTTTATTTGAAGTTGTTGAACTAATAAATAATCTGAAGTGATTGCCTTTACAAATTTTACAAAATGTATTTGGACGTTATGTTTTCAGACTAGATACAATTAGGCTTTTGAAGGTCTGCTGTCATCTATAAAGGCAGCTTCAGCAGGCTTCCTTTGCAGTCGCTGGATAACTTTTACACTATTCAGTCTTTATAGTGTCTAAAAATGCACTGGGTTTTGTTTGTTGTCACTGAGGGAATTTTTCATTCAATATTAGTGTTCTACCAACACTTCATTTAAAATAGCATTTCTTAGACAAGATCAGTAACTCCAAAACTGACTGTATTTTTTCTAAGGTTTTTAATATGGTTGTAAATAAAATTATTTGTTTTAATTATGAACTGGAAAGTATACTTTAACCTCAAAATAGGATTATTTACAACATGAATTTTACATGGAATAAGAAATTATCATTAAATAAATGCTACTAAAAATGTTAAATAGTTTATAGTTTGCTTCAGTACACAACTATCCTTATCTGCTATAATTATTTTTTTTCTTATTACAGTATGAATCTGAGGAAATTTGTTTGCATTCTTTTATAGTGCCAAATAACTAACTTTGTTTAATTCTGTGATTTCCGAAAACAGATATATCTTCTTTAAAATAACATTTAAAAAGTGAACAATGTTATCTGCTGAATATTTAAAAAAATCAAGAATGATAGGAAATTTAATTTATAGCAGGATTGAAACTAATATTTCTCTATATCTAAAGTTCAAGAAAGTTATCAGGACACCATTAGAAAAATGCTGGGTGCATTAGTGCAATTACAATTATACTAGAAATTGTTCATGACAGACTTGCATCACAAGGCCAACAAATTATTCACAAATGATATAGGTGCTCAAAGATGAGATAAAAATACATTCCTCTTTTGAAGATTCAAGTCATCAATAAAGTCAGAGAAAATAACACTGAAATGAAGCTTCGTTTCTGATTCTACTGAACCCATTAAAGCAAAGCAAAATTTAACTTGGTACGTGATCAGGAAGACTGAAAATATCTATCTGATGCTTCCTGTGATGCCTGATTAGCAAAAGTTCCCTTTTCTCTGCTTCTCTGTCTCATCTACTGTAACTCCTAAAAATCACAGAAGAATAAAACTATAGATAAAAAAATCCATTACCGTACAGAAATGATATGATGAAAGACATACTTCAGCTTCTTAAAGATGCTTTGATGAATAGCATATCAGTTTAATTGAAATCACTAAGATACTTTAGTATAAGTTTTGCACAAACAGCCTTGATTTACCCTTGAGACATTTCTTTTATTCATCTTTGATGTTTTAAAATCTCTTTAGGCAAGAGATAATGATATATGCTTGGCTGTGCCCTCTTCTGAACCTCTTGCCCTAGTAGTGCAATGTTTGAAAGAGATGGCCATGACCAACAGAAGAGCAGCTTGCCTGTAGAAAGCAACCAAAATTTTAGTGTTTTTCTTTACCAGACAACACAGCCCAAAACAAGAGTTACATATTCTGTCAACGAGCCCCTGCCGTTTCAGTGTGACCAAACGACCTTTGTGTAATGAATGAGAGATGAAGAAGTCATGGCATAAGATTTTCATAATTTATGCATTCAAAAAATATTTGTTTCATGCTTATTTAAATGATAAATTAAATGATCATTTAGTCTGCCTTACTACATTGCTCCCACAGCACTTATGAGACTGAAAGCTAGTCTCTTTTCCAAAAAGCCATCATCTGAGAAGTTGGGGTACCAGTTTCAACTGTTTGAAAGCAGGACCCTTGTATAGTCATGATATTTATTCCCTCTACACACCAACATACAGCCTTGTGAGTGGGCATGTTGCCAAAACTAACAGACGAGGATGAATATATTTCTAAAAGTGAACCATCAGCTGCTTCAGATAACAGGAGGGAGAACCCACCCAGCAACATGAAATAAAAGCACCTCTTGAATATCTCCATCTACAGGCAGAACGATGCCCTCTAGCAATGAGAAGCTGAATTAACTGCAACATTTTAAAAGATGGGTAGCCAGAGTAGACACATTGGCGATCTACTAGAAAAAATTGTGCTGCAGCATGGAAGAAAACAGAAATGCTACATCTAAGTCTTAAAAATTCTATCCCAGAGGTGTTACACAATACTAGAATGTAACTGCATATATTGACTAGCTTTGTTCAGCTGCTGATGTTCATCTTGTTCTGTGCTCTTTATGCATAGTGCTCCAGAAAAGATGAAAATAGTCCTTTTACATTCTCTCTGCACAAACAAACATCACAGGTAAATCCTCACTTAGAATGTTAGTTCCCTGGAGCAGGAGCAAAGGCTTAATCTAGTTATATTGAAACAATAAAATACTCAAAAGCAAAAAATTTATCGAGGGAAATTTATCAGAGAATCATAGAATGTTAGGGGCTGGAAGGGACCTCGAAAGAGTCCAACCCCCCTGCCAGAGCAGCATGACCTACACCAGATCACACAGGAACACATCCAAGTGGGTTTTGAATATCTCCAGAGAGGGAAACTCCAAAACCCTCCTGGGCAGTCCGTTCCAGTGTTCCAGCACCCTCACAGTAAAGAAATGTTTCCTTATGTTTGCATGATTTATGAAACAATAATTTACAATCAAACAGATTACATGGTTATAATTCCCCAAATAAGTGTGAGGGGTTTTCTTTGGGTTTTTTTCTGTGTGTGTTTTGGGTTTTTTTCACACAGATTATTCAATTTTAGAGACAAAGTAAATATATTAAAGTGTTTTCTGGTATGAAAATGAAGATGGTGCATGAAAATAATATAAGCTGTATCTGATAAGAATAACAGTAATAAAATGACTGATTAAAAAGTCTTAATATTCTAGATATCAGATAAAAGCAAATTAATTGCATGGAGTACTTTTCTTCCATCGTTATCATCATTACTAGACGGGATTAATGTTGTTTAGGCACCTTCTAATGCAGTGATACTGGAATACATTTAAAGTTCTACTCCTTTTAACCATAATAAGGTGCTGGAATAAAACACAGCAATTCTTCATATTTCTAAAAGTCAGAGAAGGACCCTATTACATTTAAATAAGTGATCACTTTTGTAACTGAAAATAATTGCAAATTTGGGTCATTCAGACAGCAGCCCTATAAGTAGAGGCAGTTAAACTGCAGTTACTATTTTTTAAAGCAGCCAGCGCTTCACTGATGTCTCCCACGAGATTAAATTTGCTGCTGAAGCAATAGCCTTGTATATGAATTATGATTCTACTAAATAGTTATTAATCTTAAAATATGTAGTGTGCAAGCAAGATCTCAATTAACTTTAATAGTGTGGGGCTTGTGAATAGCTTATTCTGCTTTCACACAGCTTTCACTGTGTGTACCTATTTAGCTTAACAGAAGGCTTTTATGAAGAGGGCTTGCATTAGCTGTTTATCTAACCTAAGGTGCAGGTACTTAACTAGCTGTGTAATAGATATTAAACTATGATACAGTCCTCATGAAATAAGAATCTGTATTAACTGGTTAGCAGAAAGTAAAAGTTAATTCAAATTTATTCAGTTATTGTATCTAACACTGGTCCATAGAGCATGCAATAACAGTCCCTACCGATGCCTTCACCAGTGGCAGATTCTTTCATTCCTATCCAGCTTTTAAATCAGTGTTAATCAAGACAGATCCATAGTTAAAATAAGTCCTATGATGCTCATAATTTTTGAGCCCAGAATTACAAGCACAATTCTTTACAATCTCCATAATTGTGATCAAAGGTATAAATGAGCTGCTAAAAGGTTTGCTGCAAATGAACATGTTGAAGTCCTAAAATACAGTACATCAGCTCAATGTTTTGTTTTGCTCTCCATTAGTACTCAAATTAAAATAGAATAAATCAAACAGTTCATTTATATAATACTATATCACTCCAGCAATATTATTACTATGCTTTTTACTATTCAGTCTTGAGAATCATAAGCCATCTAAATGTTATTGCTCTGGGTAAGACAGATGCTTATGCTGACATTTATGTGCAGTTTCAGCTTTTGCTGACAGAGAAACACAACTCTGTTTCTGAAACCCTCATAAATCAGGTTATTACCAATGTCCAATTTGTTTTCTTTTTATCTACCTTTAAGTGTTAAGGCAAAGTAAGAAGTTAAGACTAAATCTAAATTTGTTTGAATAGGCCAAACAGTGGCATAATATTAAAAAAGAATAATAATACAGGTATATATCAGAGTTGATAAATTTTGTATTGGCAAAACTAGAAGTGATTAAGTTTCATTTCAGTCTTGGTTACAAAAATGCCTTTAAACCTGAGCATGTGCACTCACTTCTAATACAGGCAAACTCCCCATTTTGTCAGTTTCACAAAGCGAGGAATAAGGAGTAAGATTACCAGCAAAACTGATGAGAATTTGCCTGAATGAAAGTGAAAAAGAACACATTAAAAACTCCATAACTTGGTCATATTTAAAACTAGTGAAACATTAACCATGTTGAAAAGGTTTTTCTGCTCAAAACTGATTGCTGTGCACTGCATCATAAGAAATCACTGACTTCACTGCAATTTGTCTTAATTTGACAGTTATAAAGGAATATGTTAGAACTGCTGCTTGAAATAACTCTCTTCCTGAATTTTACCTACAGACCTTTTTTTTTTTTTCCTTTGAAAATCTAGCAAGTAAGTATCATTGATTCAAACCAGTAACTCTCTTTTGGTTACAAGCAATGTCATTAAGAATGGACAACAAAATTAAGTAGCTGTCAGTTTCCTTGGAATTTAGGAGATGTGCAGGTTATAACTTACTTGCTACCTGCTGCTACTGCAACCAAGTAATATCACAGTTTAGTAAATAATTCAAATTGTTAATTATGTAAACAGGATTATATGAGGAAACAAAGACATCTACTTTTTTTTTTTTTTTTTTTTTAATCTGGAAGTTTACCCATGGTATCTCCATGTGTATTGCTGACATTTCTCATCTTGTACACCTTTAAAGTAAATATTCTCTTCCCACACTCAGTATTACTGTTATTTGCAACAATAACGTATTATGTGCATAGCAGTTAGATAGATAATTATATTTCCTCATTCATACAAAGCAGTGAGTCATTCATGCTGTGGTTCAGTTCGTGTGTCTGCATCTGAAGACGTATATAGTGAAGCACTGCAAAAGTAGAAAGCTGTAGATCCACGTTTAAAAATTTGAGCTTTATGGGTCATACATAGTGATTTGACTCTTGCAGGACAGAATTTTCATGTTCCTTCATTATATTGTAAGTTATTAATAGAATATTAAATACTTGGCCGTCATTAGTGCCTTGCAAGACTTCAGGACTCAGGCTTAGCCTTCTTGAGGATGATCCCCATTTCTGGTTATCCTGCCAGCAGCTATACTTAAGATACGTTTTTTTCTCCCCATACGCAATTATCTTGTAAAAAATTAACTGCTGTCTATTCTATTATGGCTTCTTTGCTTTAAATTTCCTAAGCCTTAAGAGATTTTTGAGGGCTGTTTTAGTAACTTGAGGTGAATCATTCATGTAAGGTAATATCTAATCTAGTGTATTAATAACATCATATTTGTAGGAAGTTAAAACCATCTATTCTGTTTGTGGAGGTTCCTTTGTGTTTCTGGGGCTAGCATTTCCAAGATGTGATTATAACAATATGTCTTGCTTGGAGGGCAAATTTATCTGCTGTTTCTCACAATTTATACTGTTGACATTGCTGTTTGCCTCAAATATTGTCAATATTAACAACATTATCTTCTTTCAGATAGTGTAAAGTCATATCTTTTTATGATTGTACTCTTGCCATAGGCAGCTTAGTGGTAGGGCAAATGAAGTTATAAATATGCAGTTAAAAATAGCAGCAGATAGACCTCTAAAAAGTGTTTACTTTTCTAATTTCACACAATCACTGTAGCAATTATCTTCTCTATGGTGGAATAACTTTGTATCAAATATATCAATATTTGTTGATAACTTTGTAAAAACTGGACATTGGTGGCTGCACTAAAATTAAATGAAAAGTGATCTGGATAGATTGTCTATAATGTGCTGATTCCTCTGCCATATTGCAGTCAGCAGAAGTCCTGAGGGTGGTCCCCTCTTGCTATAAAAAGGAAAATGTAGCTGGTGGAGAACGTTTCTGCTCAGTGAGAATGCAAAACATTGCACTACCTACTTGCTCCAAAATAGTTCCTATCTGGTGACTTTCTGGCATGATATGAGGGTATTTAGGGAAAGAGAAGGATAAAAAATCCAAATGCTGAAGAAGGTGTAGATGTGGTTTTGTAAGTAGTGGGCTGAGTTACTTCAAAAATTATTTGAACCATGATTAATTTAAGCAGTGTTTTCATTAGTAGGTTTCCATAAAATAATTATCTGTGAAGACAATTAGGGGATGTGTAATCCGTGTTATACAGCAATGCCATCAAAATAAGTGTTTCATTTTATTCATTTTCTTGGGAAACATTTCTAAAGTGCTGCACAGTCTGCCTTCTATCATATACCATGAATGCTGTTCAACAGACCTAGGCTTATACAATCACTTCTGCACATAGCAGATCTGCCTACACATGACTTCTGTAAGCAAAGTTTTGCCTGGATTTATGACAAAGAAGAATGATCAAAATTATAATTGTGAATCACAACTGCTAACACAGAAAAGAGTTTGATGACTGAAACTGCAGTCTACATTCAGGAAAAGGTGGAAAGAATAGCCAAGACTGCACATCGGTGAACAAAATCCAAAACCCTGAATCTAATTAGAACTCAAAAAAACCCAAACCAAAACAGAGTAAAACAAAAACCACAAAACCCACACAAACAACAAAAAAGAACCTGATTCAGAAAGGTTTTTCCATTCTAGTCTTCAAAAGTAAGTCCAATTTTAACTTCACGGAAAGAAAGGGTATATGCTTATGATTATTCTCTTTTTTCCCCTTTCTCTCTCTCTTTCTTTCTTTCCCTTCCTTCCTTCCTTCCTTCCTTCCTTCCTTCCTTCCTTCCTTCCTTCCTTCCTTCCTTCCTTCCTTCCTTCCTTCCTTCCTCCTTCCTTCCTTCCTTCCTTCCTTCCTTCCTTCCTTCCTTCCTTCCTTCCTTCCTTCCTTCCTTCCTTCCTTCCTTCCTTCCTTCCTTCCTTCCTTCCTTCCTTCTTCCTTCCTTCCTTCCTTCCTTCCTTCCTTCCTTCCTTCCTTCCTTCCTTCCTTCCTTCCTTCCTTCCTTCCTTCCTTCCTTCCTTCCTTCCTTCCTCCTTCCTTCCTTCCTCCCTTCCTCTCTTCCTCCCTTCCTCCCTTCCTCCTTTCCTTCCTCCCTTCCTTCCTCCCTTCCTTCCTTCCCTCCTTCCTCCCTTCCTCCTTTCTCTCTTCCTTCCTTTCTCTCTTCCTTCCTTCCTCCCTTCCTTTCTTTCTTTCCTTCCTTTCCTTTCTGTCCTTTCTTTCCTTTCTTTCTTTTTTATGACAAGATTCCTCATTCTTCTTCCCCAAAGTTAACTATAGTGTTCAGTCTATTTAAATACATGTAACAATTTACAGATTCTTTTTTTTTTTTCTGAGCTCTCCATAGCATCTGTCTTCTGATACCCTTAACAGTGCTCAAACAATTAGCTTGATTCATTCATCAACAGTGACAAAGAGACTAGACTGAAGCTCAGTTCCCAGATGAGAAATTCAGAAAGTTAGGAATGCCAATGAACAGATTCTTTTCTCTGTATTTGTGGTTATGCTTCCTGGGAAGGTCTTCATTTCCATATGAATACATATTTGTACATTTCCCAGTAACTTGGCATGCTCCAGATGATGTTCCACTTGGATGAATACTCGAGCCATCATGGATCTTGGTGTGTAATTTTACACATGCATTTGAAAAGAAGACAACTGAATTAGTGTTGTCATGAAAAAATTCCAAGCATGATGGTCCATCAGAAGTGATAACAATTTCTTTTTATTAAAATGGGTTCACTAACAATGGAAACTAGTTTACCAGATGAAGAATTACTGAGCATATGTTAGCATTGTTATTTAAAAAGATTCTGCATGCCAAAGACGTGATAATGAAGCAGTAACACACATTGCTGAATTGTTTCATCAGAGAAGGGAAAAGGAAAAAGAAATGAGTGGGAAAAGTTTGTATTTTCAAGGTCTTTTGCATCTGCTTTTCTTAGCTAAATGCTCTGGTATTTTATCACATTGGCTAAAATAAAAAGAGTTTTCAATGTATTTGAAAGTGTATTTAAAATTTCAAAATATGATTCTGGTTGCTTAGTAGGCTTTAGTCATTGTTATTAAATACATTAATTCTTGGATGTTAAGTGTAAACACTTAAATACAATCAACATGGATTGATTAGGGCCATAATCTTTAAATAATTATCTCCTTCTTTGGTGCCTTTGATGTTATGGACCCATTTTTTGAAGTATGTAAAGCACTTTCTAATCCTGTACTTGCTACAAATAACAATGATAGACAATCAATACATAATCCATATGCACATCTGTTTCAGGTTATACAGATGCTTAGTAAGAATAATTATGCTGGTGACCTTTCATAGTATGTTAAGTTACTAAAGATCCCTAATGCTACAGAAGTTCCTGCAGAGTTCCTAATTCTACAGAAAAAAAAAGAAATTTACATGTGATCATGGCCTAATGTAAAACACTGGCATTTGAATATTGAATCCTCGAAACCTTTGGCATTACATCTAGAATGCCATTTTTAATTATCTCTATGTCTTGCTTTAGAGCTTCAGTGCATATTCTTTGTTACTGTGATTGTGTTGACTTGGATAGGCTGTTGTGTCCTGAATTCTTGACTATTAAAAATAAGAAAGAAAAAAACCCACAACCAACCTATCTTGCTTTTTACTGTTGATAACAGTTGAAAGCCAATCAATAATGAGAAGCTTAAGGCAGGATGACAGCACACTTCCCAGAATCTTTGTTCTGAATCCAGGATAGTCTGACCAAATGATATGCATATCATACCCTATTAACAAAATAATGCAGTCATTTCTCAGGTGGTAGTTGACTCCACTTCTTACTGTGGCCAAACTTTGGAAAGAGAGCTACACAGAATTCAATTTGGTATATCTGAACATTTTTGAGATACAGGCATTGTATAGGGGAACACTAATGAGCTTTTTTGGTAGACCATAACTTTTAAAACTCTGGTAAAAGGAAATTGTGCACTTGGTATGTAATCATGCCTTGGGTATGCTTTTGCTAACCATATTATCATGCAGAAACACACTCACAAATAGAGTGCAAAAGTTCGCAGTAGTCACATCAGGCAAATAGAAATAACTGGAATGCAGTTGTGATTTTTATACCAATCATGTTTCTGGGGGTTTTGTTTGTTTTGTTGTTCTTTTGTTTATTTAGTGTGGTTTTTTTTTTATTGTTGTGTTGTTTTGTTTTGTTTTTTGGTTGGTTGGTTGCATTATCTTTGGTTTTTGGTTTTGGTTTGTTGTTTGGGGTTTTTTAAAGTGTTTTATAAATGTCACAGTTTAAGTTGAGTCTGCTGCTGCTATTCCTACCATGCTGCCCTCATGCCAGCTTCAAAAGGAAAGTGCTGGCTGGAACAGAGTAAGGGGCTCGAAGATCAAATTGTAACATGAGAGGCTTCTTGTTCTGGTTGCTGCTGTTGGGTTCTGGGTTTTAGGTGTTGACTCTCTTTTGTTGGGATGGCAGCCAGACAGGGAGGGATGTGGGGTAGTTCCCTGGCTTGGGCTTTTAGCTCACTGGCTTCTGTTTGCTGTTGCTTTCTGCTGTGCTTTTTCTGCAAATAGGCTAGGGCAATTGTGCATTATGTTATCACATCTATGTTAAACATTTTCTATCTCAAATATTTTTATCTCAACCTGAGTTTGTTGGGGGGTTTTTGTTTGTTTGTTTGTTTTGTACATGTGCTACTTTTCCCTCACTTCTGTGTTGGGGGGAAACAGGCAGATGAACCCATTCACAGTGCTTTAACCTATTACAATAAATTAAACACATTAAATTCCAGGAGCTCTGGTATAATGTGATGATTTCTGGGGTCCATTAAGAATGGTGTGTCCAACAGGTAAAGGGAGGTTCTCCCCCTCTGCTCTGCTCTGGTGAGACTGCAGCTGGAGTATTATGTCCACTTGTGGGCAGTTCAAGTGGGACAGGAAAATTAGTAGAGACCAACAGAGGGCTATGAGGATTATTAAGGGACTGGAGCATGTGCCTTATGAGGAAAGGCTGAGATCTGGGACTTTTTAGTCTGGAGAGGAGAAGACTGAGAGGGGATCTAATAAACGTATATAAATAATGAGGGACTGTGTCCTGGAGAATGCTGGAATTTTACATCACCTCTCTTGGACCTCTGATACAAGAAAGACATTGACACACTGGATTTTTTTCAGCAGAAGGCCAGGGTTGGGGCACTTGCCTTGAGACAACAGATTGAGGGATCAGAATTTGTTATGTGAGAAACTGTCCAAAAGTATCAATAAAACACAATTTGAACTACAAGATAGAACTTTGCTCAGAAAAAGATAACCTAGTCCCTGACTATATAAAGATGTCAGTAGGAGTCTGGTAATTCCTTTTTATGCAGGGTAAGTTATTGTTTTATCCCAATTTAGAAGTGAAAATAGACTTTTTAAAAGAATTTGAAGTCTGGAAAAACTCCTTTAGTGAGAGTTGTAAATTACAATCTACATAGACTATCAAGAAGTAGATTTGATTTGATTATCAAACATATGTATGTTCATGGGGAAAAATATTAGGTACTTAAAGGATTCACATTCTACTAGGAAAAAAAAGAAATAAAAACCATGACTTTTGAGTTATCTTTTGATGATCATGATGGCACTAATAATAACTGTAATCATCACTAGTGGGAGGAAGAAAATCCTTGAAAATAAAGCTCATATTTTTTATCTGTAAAGGTAATGAACTCTAGGAAAAAAGGAGATGGTGGATTTTTTACTCTTGATGGTTTCAACTCAAATGTGGATAGAAAACATTGTAGCCAAACATAAATTACTGGAGTTGTTAAAAGCAATGTTAAGCTGAATTCTGTTGACCTTGTGAGCAATCTAGTGGCTCTTTTTGGCTTTAAACTTTCTAATCCATGTGTGTGTCTATTACATTCAGTAAACAGCACTACATGACTCAAGATGCTCTGCCCCAATAAAGTTCATGTCCTCTGACTGATCAAACCACATTTGGAAGTAGTAGCAATTGGCCTGTACTATATGAAGCCAAGCAAACTGCATCAGTTTCCATGACTCTGTTCTTGCCTTCACACAATGATGTTATGATATTGAACACCAATGCTAATCACAACTCAAAAACTGCCTCTATTTAAGTATATACACATTGTATTTTGTACCTGTGTATCACATATGCATATTATATGTTTCTATATACATGTGCACACCTATTGCATACATTATCATATTGAAATTTTTTTGCTTTCTAAATATTATTTGCATAAATCAGTCTTTGATTAGTAATATAAATAACTTATAACCATACTTTATTTTTCACAATAGTATTGGAATAGTCCCTGCTTGCTGTTTGCACACTTTACGTGCACCTCTGTGGAGTCAGGGACTTTGTCCCTTTCTTAAATAGTCCATTTTTTCAATAAATTTGCTGCTTTCCTCAATCTTTTATCAATGACAAAGTTCATTAGTGGGTGGTCTACACGGTATCTTTCAGATCGCTAACAAATACACTAAGGTACTTGACCCTGAGGGAGCATGTCTAACGCTCAAACACACTGCTGTGTTTAAAGCATGTTATAGCTTCCTTGTTCGCTGATACTTGGTTCATCTGAAAACAGAATAGAATCAGCTCCAGTAGTAGTCACAGTTCTACAGTCTTTGATTATTTACGTATTCTCTGATATTTTTCACCCTGCCCTTCTGCCCTTATTCACTTTCTAGTAAAGTGAAAATGCCTTCCAAGCTACTATTAAAAAATGTCCTTCATGTTAAAACTCTGTTTTGGAATGAAAATAGACAGTACCCATTTCTTTCCCTCTTATAAAAAAATAGCAGATTTCTGGAGCTAAGTGAGCATATATACTCAGCCTGTATTTCTCCAGCTGCCTTCTGACCATGACAGATTTTGGGGGAATAACCTTTGAAAAGTAGACTCCTTAGAAGGAGGAATAAGAACTGGAAAACATTTTAGAAATCATCAAGAACATCTCTTCTTCTTGCTCTTTCAGCAGCATGTTTAACCCACCTGTCAGCTACCACTGAACCAGTAAATGTTACATATTTACAAAAGAGGATGATAAAAATAATGCAATGTTAACAGGGGTTTAGATTCAGAGTTCAAAGAATATGTTTGGGGTTTTTTCATATTGCACTTCACTAGTTTTGCTTTGTGTGTGTGTGTGTGTGTGTGTGTGTGCAGTAAATTACAGTTTTGCAGTCTATTTCATTTTAGAATCTTAAGGAAAATATGGATCAAAAATTGTATCATATGCATGTAGTCAAGCTGCAAAGCTATATGAGGCAATAGTTTTTTAGTCTAAGAAATTACAATATCCCAAAGTTGACCTTTCTAATTCATCATTGATCATGCCTTCCTACATCTGAAATATTGATAATGTTGAAAATAACTTCTTTTGGTGCTCCATAGTATGTTTTATAACAACAACAAAAAAATTATATATATTATCCCTATAGCTATTGGGCTATTGTCCCTTAATACAAATTTAATTCCCTGGAATAGGCAGCATCTGAAGCAAACAAGTGTCAATTAATCAGTTGTATTTGATTTGACTGAGCTGGAGTTAATTCTTCTCAGAGCATCTTTCTAGTGCTGTGTTTTGCAGTGCTGTAGTTGGGTGTTGATAACACAGCAGTGTTTTGGCTGCTGCTGAACGAGCACCCAGGCAGTGCTTTTCCCAGATTTCCCTGCCCCAAGAGTACACTGAGGGGTGGGCAAGATCATCGGAAGGGACACAGCTGACCCAAACCGCCCAAAGGGGTTCACTTGACATCCATGCCAACGTCAGCTCAGATATATATACCAAGTGAAAGAAGGAAGTGAGGGGATGTTAGCCCATGGATCCTGTCCTCCAGAGCAACCACTACATGTAGAACCCTCCTTCCTGGGAGTGACCAAAGATCATCTGCTGATGGGAAGTAGAGAATAACTTTTCTGTTTGCATTTTCCTCCACGTGTGGTCTCTGCTTGTATTATTAAATTGCTTCTATGTTATTACTGGCCTTTTGTTATATTTTCCCTTCTCCCCTGTCCATCTAAGAACAAGAGTGATAGAGCAGGTTTGGTGGGCGTTTGGCCTCCAGCCAGGGCCAAACCACCACATCAGTCAACAGAAATGTCAATTTTAATGCATGGCCTCCCAAGACAGAGCTCTCTGGGATTGTTTATATATGTTTTGATGAAGGTATTCGACACGGGATGGACATTTTCAATGGAGGTACAGAATGCAGTAGTCTCCTAAGGCCAAGGCATAGTTGACAGAGTTGGAGTAGGAGATCAACAAAATTCATTGGAGATTTGTAAGAGAGGATTAGTTTTCTACATAAAAAAAAAGGGGGAAACAGTTTTGAAACAAATAGCTTATGATTCAGAAACTGTAAAAACTGACAATCAAATGCCCGAATCAAATTACCACTAAAGGTCATGGGTAATGGCAGGTGACACTAAAGTTATTGTATTTAGGAAGCATACATACAAGTTAATGATCTGACTGTTACTAGAACTGAATACTTCTTATCTTACACAGTGTCATGTAAAAAGTTTATTACAATCTTATATCTATACTATCAATAAATATATCTACATCTGTATCTACAATAATGTAGATACACCCAAACTCTCTTTGGAGAGTAACTTGCACGAGCAATCAGAGTGGTATGTAAGGCAGCAGCACAAAGCTTAATATAGCCTGAAATATCTTTGTAGACACACACTCAAAAGTCTGTTAATATACAGATTAATATCCAGCTAAGTGAGTTAGTTCATTTAAAGCTTAGGTATGTCTGTACTACCCTGCAGCCTACATATTAACTTTTGACTATTGGATAGGAAAGTTCTTGAGTGATATTAATTGATAAAGGCATTACATAATGTTGTTGTGCAACCAGCCTTCAAGAACAGATTTGCTAAGCAAAAACCAGCTTTTTAGTTGATACTCAAAACCAGTGAACAGAACTATAAGCTGAAAGGCTGAGCAAGTTGCATAGAACATAGTGAAACATTTTGACTAAGAAAATGTCATGGTTTTGGGTAGTCTCTATAGGCCCATAAGAATGTGTAAGTAACATAATCAAGCAAAACTATGAAAAGTTGATTAAAATCTGAAATTGAATTGGGTTATAATTAATCATTCTAGTGCTGTAAAAATAGTTATAATTAGCCATTAAAAATAAGTGAAAAGGAGTTTAATGGCTTAAGTAGAAGTTCAACATTTTTATTAGTGCCAAAGTCTAATCCAGTAGAACGGAGATGATACCTTCAGCTGATTCAACTTTAGAAGATTTAGCAAATTATCAGGAAGGTTTAATTACACTGGAGGCAGTCAAACAGAAAAATTCTAGAATGACAACATAGTCTGAAGCAAAGTTAAATATTATTAAGTCCTCAACAGACTTAAAATTTAGATGATAGTTTAATCATACAAATGGTAATAAAAACGTCTGTAGAAATATCAAGTGTTGTTTAAAATGTTAAGGCATCCTAGCCTAGTAAAAAAACTAACATTACAGAGAATAGCATTTGTTGTTATTAAAGTGAATTTATTATGGCAGAAGATAAGTAAATGTCCAATACACAACCCTTCATTCCAAAACTGTAGCAGAGAATCAATGCCATATGTTAAGAAACACTGTGTAGTGAGTAAACACTGATAGTAGGTAAAAATGAACTGAATTCTTGTTGGGCTGTTGATGCTGGGCTGACTGAAATTAGTAGGACTCTTTTGACTGACTTGCTCAGGTTTTGAAATGTATTCCAAACTATGGAACACAAAACTTCTTTTTGGTTAAATACAGAGTACAGATCCTCTTACCTAGCTTTAAACTCCTTAAAATTTGGTATTATTGTTTAAAAGCAGTATTTTTTACATCCTCACTATTCAACATATAGACCTAATTACGATGTAATTTATCCCATCCTAAGGGAATTGCAGTTAACTGCATATATATGAATGTGTTGGCACAGACCAGCAGTGAGGTATTCACAGGATCACAGGATGTTAGGGGTTGGAAGGAACCTCTGGAGATCTTCGAGTCCAGCTGCTCTGGCAGAGCAGGACCATAGAATTTAGTTCTCAGAAGCTGAAAGAATTTCTTCTGTCTTTAAATTTATACTGGTTTTAAGAAGTGCTAGTAAGTTTTGTTTTTGGTTTTGGTTTTTTTTTTTTTTTTTTTTGGTAATAGATTTGTTAAAAAGAATTACCATTATAGCCTCTAAACTTTCATGATATCCTCTGGAAAATAAGAGACAAGGTTTTTTGGAAATTCTAAAAAAATGTGTATCAGCTTTTAACTGACATTTTTTAGCTTTTCAGCTTTTAGATTATAGCCATTTTCTGATAATTATATCCTGTGTTGCAGCCCTTACTGTGTAGACAAAGTCTTACTTTTTTAAAGAGATACATATTTTCAGATCGTCAGAATGTTTACAGTTCAACATGTTGAATTTAATATTATTTAGAGTCACATTTTTCTCTGTTATACAAAAAAAAAAAAATTAAAAGTTGGAAAAATAATTTGATCATTTACATCCACTCTCAACCTTTTTGTTTTGTTTTGTTTTGTTTTGCTTTTTTACAGCATACTCTTCAAGCATTTGTTCAGACTTAGTTTAAAAATTTCAATGGTGATTCCTTACCTTTAAATAATAATATAATAACTGTAATCACTGTTACCCTATTTGATTGAGACAGTTCATTGCTGCCTAATGTTAAGCATTCAAAAAGTGTCATTGACTCCAGTCAGGCTGCTAGATTTAACATTATGCCTCTGTTTAAATGCCTTGTCAACTCAGACTGGTAGCGTGATGAGAAACGTTTTCAGATCAGACAAAGGGAAAATATATCCTGACCTACACCATTTAAGTATGTATTAAAATTGACAGCCATCTTTCCTGAAAGCATCCTGCACCATGACTAATGGTTTCTAAATATTTGTTGATGTGCAGGCATAGTAAAAATGTCAGTGTCAGCCTTAAGTGAAAATCATTGTGAAATATTAGAGTTAAACTTTCTGATTATTATAGTTAAACTAAGGCTAAGGTTCAAACTCAGCATTTCAAAAGAGCTCAGTGCATAAAGTAATTTGATTTTTAGGCAGAGTTAGCATACGATCACAGGAATTCTTCCAGTAGAAGTCATCTACTAAACCTGAAATGCATAATCAATTTTTTAAGTAAGTGCTAGTAAACTTAGGGATCTACATGAAGCTAGTAAAAATTCATGCCAACTGATTGCAATGATAAAAAGGAATATTTAGTGTGAATAAAGAAAGCAGGAATAAGTAGATCAAGTACTAAAGGAATATTTTATTACATTTCTAATACTTCCATTTAGTGAAAACAGTCTTTATGACCTACATGTTAGGTTCACAAGGAGAATGTCTCCTGAGTTCTATTTTCAATACCTTGAATACCACACTTCTGTATATTTGTTGTAGATAATCTATAATTCTACTGTCATCTGAAAGTCCTCAACTTCAAAAAGGGTTTTGTTCCTGAAAATGGTAAAATAATAAAAAGCCAACCAACGATTCCTTTAAAATATGATGGTTGAGTTAGACTGGTGATTGAAACGTGAATTTTGTAACTCAAAGGTTTTTGCAGTATAATTTCCTTAAAAAAAAAAAAAAAAGAAAAGGACAGAAAAGATTTTTTTAATGCATTGTGGGAAATGCAACAATGTTACTGGTGAAGATACAAAATGTCTCAATTTGCTACTAATGGCAGTCTGGTCATGCAGTATTATTTCATTCGTCTTGCGTTCATCCACTGTTAGCTTGAATCCAGAACTTGGCAGAAAACAGGGAGAGAACAAAGTTTGGTGCAATCTGCTTTTGTTAAGGGGCTTTATCTGGGGGAAATAGAATTGAGCAAAGCAGGAAATTATCCAATACCTAGGCTATTTTCTAGAACATCTGTTGGGCAAGCATGCATTTGTTGGAGCAGTTTGCATAGTTGGTAACGCAGGGGAAAAGTGATTGGGAAGGGTAAAGAGGCTGGGTGCAAGAATGACATCATGGAACTTGTGACAGGACTAGATGGCAGAATAGCTGACAGATGAAGCATAGGAGGAGGCTGGCAGACCTTCTTGTTCCATTCTGGCTGAAGTGCCTTTCCTTGCTGTTGAATTTCCAGGGTCTTGCTCCTGAGCTACCTTTTTAACAGGGTTCCGTTTAGAACTGCATTGACAGACGTTAGATGTTATTTATGAAGCATATTGGCAGCTGGGTGACAGACCTTGCCTTCAAAACTGTACTTGAGGGAATTATGCATGGTCAATACTGATCTCGTTTTACCAAAGTAGCTGAGACACAACATTGGGATTTTTTATTTTTTTTTAAACCCAGAAATCCTATAGTTGTTACAGTCAATACAGAAAAGAAATCTCTGATGATAGCCCAATAAAAACTGTGCCAGGATATTTGGCTATTTTCAAGCCACACTTTCCTTATAGGCAGTATACTTTGCTGACATTTCTTCAGGGAGACTCAAGTGCTTTGCCATGAAAAAATCTCTGATGTAAGCACATTGTCAGTTAGCAACAGTGTGGCAGCTCTCCAGGGAGAGACTGTCTTGCAAGGTGTATCCAAGTACTAAAGGTAAATAAAAAAGGCATAATCTTGTTTGTTTGATAATCCACAAAAGGTTCTTAGAAAAGGATATGTTTTATATTGCTTGAGTGAAATGTGGATAAATGCTGTTACTCTTTTGCTTTGACTATAGTTACCCCGTCCTTTTGCAAAAGAAAGGAAGACTGCTTTGCATTTAGGATAAGGAAAGAGGCTGCTTGTGGCTGCTTCTGTTGATGCCCTCTACTGGCACTCAATTTTGACTTATCTGAAAGCTGAAAGGCTGTTGTAACCAATATGGTTACACAAAAATGTTATCCTCAGATGGAACCAAAACTCTTCAGAGAGCAACAGATGTATTGAGAGGGGACTGCTATAAAAAGGGAGATTAAGATTATTAAAATGGCAACAGTCAGGACAACCATATTGTGAATACCAGTTAAGGTTATAAGCCAGTCAAAGGGGAAATGGTAAACACAGGAGGGCTTATTTATCTGGGAGGTAATGTTGGAGTCACTAAGAGAGTAGTGTGGAATAAGATCAAGAAAATAAATTAAAAGAGGAGGGAATTAAAGAAATTAAAAGGGAAAGCAACTGGGGCTGTTTAGAGGTGCCTGTGCTTGAGCAGAGCAGCTCAGAATATGACAGTAAATTTGTTACTTTGATCACAAGTCTGTCTAAATGATACAATCAGTGAATGCCTAGAGCACACATCCTAACAGAAGTGACATTTTGGCTTGCCCATGCCTTAAAGTCATTGGCCTAGACTCCTATTATGTAATCTTTAGCAAGGGAGGAATTCAAGATGATGAAAGTAACAGATATTACATAGGATGAATCATCTTCTGAAAATGCCATTTCCCTTCCTACCCAAAGAGGGAACTACAGATAAGGCCAGTAACAAGCCTCAGCTGCTTCAAAGTACACTGGAAGAAAGTACATTAAAATACCTACACCTGGTGACCTTATGTTTGCCACTAAGTAAGTTGTGTTTTGAAAGGGGTTTAGCCTACACATGGGGTTTTTGGATGTCTCAAATTCTTCAGTGTTAGCTTTGATACTTTCACATTTGCTGTGCCAAATTTCAGCAGAAGGTGGTTATCCCTTCTAGTGTCTTGCTAGAACATGAAGGCTAACTTCATTTTATATAGAAAAATAAACAACTAGCAGCCAGGCCTCCATGTGATGCTAGCCCTCTTGTGCACAGAAATAAACAGATCAACGAATGAGATTGCAAGGAACTGCAGATCAGGGAATGCACAAACACTGTAGCAAGTAATTTTCTAATATAAGACTTTAAGTCACTGATGGAAACTCCATGACTGACTCAATCAGCCTATTTTATCTCCCTAAATATGGTGATAATTCATGGGGCTCCTACTCATTACTGGCAGAACTTAGTTCACAGTTAACAAAATATTTGGTAGATTTTGACATAAAGAAATGGTTAAATTCAAGCTCCAGCTAATACCATATTTTCACCAAAGATCTCCTAAATAAGCAAAGCATAAAATTAATTGCATTTTAATTAAATTTCTGAGGTTAATCACTGTAGAGAGTCAGTGATAATACAGCACATGGTGAGCACTAGATAACAGATTACAAGACATTGTAACGAAATGGAATTCTGAGAAGATTTTAATTGACTTAAAACTAAGGAAAACCTAACTTTTGTTAGATTACTTAAAATCTAATCATATGTATTTAACTTCTTTACAATGTCATTGTGGCCAAATTACAAAATTTCATGTTGCTGAACTTTCATAATGTTCGTCAGATTAAAAAAGTGATAATGTATAACCCTCTAATTTCCAGAGTTTTGATGTTCTGCCAATAGGATACAGTTCTTACTCATTGCTTTGAATCATCTTTGGTCTGTACATGGAAAGTTGGATGCTGTTTCTGAGACTTAATCAGATATTAGCTGTATATTGAAAAAATCTGAAAAATTTAAATGTAGGTCTCATCATTTAAACTAAATGAAGAGGAAAGTGCTTACAGTACAGTATAATAATCAAAGGCATAAAACAATTTTTTTTTTTTTGTCTGCATATCTTGAAATCTGTTTTGGTGTATTCTGATCTTCACTTTATAACTTTTCTTTCTTGAATATCTTTCCATTCTTTGCTTTGCTTCTTTTTTTTTTTTTTTCCCCCTCTTTATTTTCTCTGGACATCATTTTTTTGTATCTGTCAGCAACCACCGTGACAATTGCTGCATCACAAGGATCTATACAGCCCCATCCTCTAGTTCCTGCTCCAGTTTGTGATCATCCTTTGTTTTCCTCAGTTTGGCTATATCTGTATATTTTCCCTGTCATTCCTCCTAATACATGTATCAACTATTATTTGTCCTTGATATGCTAAGAGCTTTTTTGAATCCTACATTAAAATCAATAACAGATCAAATTTAAAGGTGATGTCTACTTCTTTCCTTCAATGAGTTAGATTGGCAGTGTTAGGTGATAAATTAATGCTAGACGTTCTCATTTGTTTATTGGAGTCTTATGATATTGCCAGCAAGGATGTCTTTTAGTTGGCCTTAACTTTGCCAGTCAGTCAGTTTTTTTGCAGGTGTTTAGTGCCTAGTTGGAGTGGGACCAGTCACATACCATGAGCATTGCCCTCCCATTTTGATGAAATCCTAGTTTCCAACTTTCTTGAACCACATAGCAAAGAGCTGATAAAGATGCCAGATAACCTGCTTTCCTGTCTATAAATTTTGCTTGGAAGGCTAACCTATGCTTCTCATGACCTAACAATATTTATTGCATGAACAACATTCTTGTCTAAAATTCACCAAATACATTCAGGTAAAATTAATCTCACCTTTGTCTCTCTAAACTGAAGGTCTCAGCCTTTTTAAAGCAGATGCAAATCCATTTGAATTGATGCAGTTGGACGAAAGCCATGGAAGATGAGCTGGTAGAAAGGTCAAATAGAGTATTTTTTCTGTGCCTACTGGACCATAATGAGTGATTGCTCCGACGTTTGTAGTTCAACAGAAACATGGAAACTACTTTTATTGTTAATGAGCAACCTACCACAAATATTTGCTTATCTTAAACTGAGAGAGGAATGCTGCAATTACAGGTAGGTTATTAAATGACATTATTTACTTTGCAACAGAAATAGGACCACAAATGTATCTGTGAATATTGGATACATAAATGCAACATGTCCTTGTCTGGTATGAACTTCTGTATACTAATGAATTTGGCTCTACTTTCTGAGCTGCGTTATCAGCTGCTGTTTAATGTGAATGGTGCTCTTGATCATCCAAGCACACACAATTGCTGATTTTCTAAGATAATCCAGCAACGAAGAGAACATACCAGCTGCAAGAAAAAAGGCTGAACGTTCTACTTTTGAACACAAAGCAATCATTAGAATAACAAATCAGGTAGACATAAAGAGATTGGGAGGTGAAAATATAACATTGACTAAAATGACCAAAATTAGAATCACAAAATCGTTTCAGTTGGGAAAGACCATTAACATCATGTTGACTTGAAAACTATTAATTTAAAATTAATCTTATAGGAATCTTACTTGCTATAGAAGTTGTATATGGTGCCTTTGTGGCTTCATTTGTATTACTCTGAGCTTTTGAAAATCACATTTCTTCTGCAATAAACTAGAGATTTTTACATAGAGGTCTAGCTTGCTGCACTGATTTCTACTAATTTCTGGAATGAAAATGTTTTTTTTTTAGATTTTGTTTCTGATTTTAGACGATAATTTTCACTGAGTCATACTCATCTGTTCCATTTCAGATGCACATATCTATACAGAAACAGATGGAGTTTTTGCTCACTAAATCAATGGCAGGAGATTAATCTTTGGCTGCAGAAATTCTTCTGACAAAGAAATCCAGAAAATCAGAAGGAAGAAATCTCCAGGAATCTCCATATTTGTGTGAAAGGTTAGGCTGATATTCATGGTTTTTGGTGAAGTTATATGTAAAAAGCTGCTTTGCAGAATGTAACAATTTCCCACTTTTATTGGACAGGAATATGTATGCCTGTGTTGTAATAGTCACATAAATCCTCAGTATGCCAAATATGATCATCCTGTCTAAACAGTACAGATGAAATCCTATCACATTAAAACTTATTTTTAACTACCTCCATTTCTCTGATATACAGATTATATACATATATGCACATATTTCTGCAGCTGTACTCTTCAGTGCTCTGCTTTTCCAACATTTGTGCAGATCTTTGTTGAAAGAATGTTGTAAAGATTCAGGATTTTCTGGGTGCATCAAAGGAGTAATGCATGTGCTTTATCACTGATCAGCTGCTGCTTGTGTTCTTTTTAGAGTAAGACAAATCCAGAAAGACCAGAAGGGTGTTAAAGACTGCCACAATTTCTAAGCAAGATTTCCAAACAAAAAAGAACATGGAGAACTCTAAGTGCATGTGCCATGAGACTTAGTGTTCAGATGAAACAGTTAATTAGACACCTTGTGTGCTCTATTCTGTTGGCTGTTTCATCCCATCTCTAGCCCTGTTTTAGGTTCCAGAGTTCCTCTTGAGACCTAACCTTTCATTCATTTTTGATGGTCAATGCAAAGAGCAGAATGACTCAGCTACCAGATTATGGAATCAAAGAATATTTCTGTTTGGAAGAGACCTTCAAGATCATCTAGTCCAACCTTGAACCCAGCACTGCAAGGTCACCACTAAACCATGTCCCTAAGCACCAGGCCCACATGCTGTTTAAATACCTCCAGGGATTGTGACTCTACCACTGCCCTGAGCAGACCATTCCGATGTTTGACAACATTTTCAGTGAAGAAATATTTCTTAATATCAAGCCTAAATCTCTCCTGGCACATCTCATATCCATTTCCTCTAGTCCTGTTGCTTTCTACCAAGGAGAAGAGGTTGTGTCCCTCCTTCTTCTTCCCTACTCTCTGACAGATCAACACAGTCACCCAGCTAGGTGTCATCTGCAAACTTACTGAGGGTGCACTCAATTCCTTCATAGAGATCATTAATAAAAATATTAAAGAGGACAGGCCCCCATACTGAACCCTGGGGGACACCACTAATGACTGGGTGCCAGTCAGATTTAAATCCATTAACCACCACTCTTTTGGCCCAGTCATCCAGACAGGGTTTTTTATCATGTAAATGTAATTGAATGTTTTGAGTGGAGTTTTGGCAATATTTCTTAGTTGTTCTTTAATTAAGATGAGCCCATGTATGCATTTTTCCAGTTATAAGGCATATTTATTTGGCAGAGAGAGTAATGCCTGTAAATAAAATTTATGAAAGGGGAGCTTCAGGGAGTGAAGTGAGTTATGGATGTTTGAGCATAATTTTGATAAAACCAACAAAAGAGGATTAACTCAGTTAACATCATCTATATCTTCAAGACTTTTAATATTTGAACAGGCTGAATTTGTGTCTCTGAAGTCTTCACTGAAATGGGAAGACATAGCATTAACTTTATTAACACTGCATTTGTATCTTCAAACATTATGAGGAGAAAATACATCACTTGCATGGTAGTGCCTGACATGACCACCTGAAAGGACTGCTATACAGCTCAGTTTCTTTTGAATCTTCTTAGCTGCTGGTACAACACACTAATCTGGGGTCAAGGAAGAGTGGGTTGAGAGCAAGCATGTAACAATGGGAAGAGACATCAGAGCGCTGAAGGAATTTCTAGTGAAGTCTGTATGCACAATGAATGAAAGAATTCAGTACTAACTCTGTGGTTGGAAACATGTTTTCAGGGCACAGAGTATAAATCTATGAAGTGAATACGTTGTTGGACAGAGAATTGGCTGGCAAGAGGAATTGTTGTGGAATGATATCACTGCTTTTTACTAACTCTTCTTATAATTACTAAGGTGAAATGCCCACTATAATTCACATTAAAAGAAATTTAGATGTTGCTATTAGTGATTAAGCAATTCCTTTAGCTTGCTTTTTATGATATTTTTTAATCATATTTACCACTGAACACGCTTATTCAGCAGATGGGATATTGATACACTTGCTTCTTACTGAGCATCTGAAAAAGTGACCAATTTTTTAGCTTTATGGAAAGGCAATGATGTGCAAAGTATCAGGGATCTTGCTAGCTTGATTTTAGTTTTACAAATGGAAACACTACATGAGATACATTAAGGCTTAATGCAGGATGCAAAGTGAAGTTAGCATACTTATTACTGGTCATATGTCTTTGAAACCCCAGGGCTAGAAGATAGGAGCAATTGGGAAGAAAAGTAGTTATAAAAAGTGCATAAATTCTGAAAGACTTTTCTGTATTCTAATATATTAGAGGTCTGGGAAACCTAGAGGTTTGTGAGCAAAATAATCAAAATTATAAGAATTTATGGTTTTAGCATTGAAAGAAGGTTCAGGAAATGAATGTTTTATTTTTTATCAGACATGGACTTGGTAATTAATGTTGCTGTATGGAACGCTATCATCATAGAATCATAGAATGGTCTGGGTTGGAAGGGATCTCTGAAGGTTATCTAGTCAAACCCCCTCTGCAGTCAGCAGGGACATCCTCAACTACATCAGGTTGCCCAGAGCCCTGTCAAGCCTCACTTTGAATATCTCCAAGGGATGGGGCCTCAACTACCTCCATGGGTAACCTCTTCCAGTGTTCCACTACCCTCATAGTAAAGAATCTGTTCCTAACATCCAATCTAAATCTGCCCCTCGTCCTATCCCCACAGGCCTTTGTAAACAGTCTCTCTCCACCCTTTTTGTAAACCCCCTTCAGGTACTGGAAGGCTGCTATTAGGTCTCCCTGGAGCCTCCTCTTCTCCAGGCTGAAGAACCCCAGCTCCCTCAGCCTGTCTTTGTAGCAGAGGTGCTCCAACCCCCTGATCATTTTTGTGGCCCTCTTCTGCACCTGCTCCATCAGGTCCATGTCCTTCCTATATTGAAGGCTCCAGACCTGCACAGAGTACTCCTGCTTGCTTTTTCATTAAACAACATGTTTCTTTAGTCTAAAATCTGGGGTAGATAAGCACAATTAGATTTGTGTGTTTAGTCTTCACAGATAATTGGTGTGCAGGCAGCATACCATGCACTTTGGTTACTTTGAGTTGGTTGGTAGTCTCCTGAGGATCTGTGTAAATCAACACGGGGGATAAGTTACATGTTGAAATAATTTGGAGATTGTGAAATAATTCTGCTCTAAAATGTCATTTCTCCTATGCCTGTACTTGAAATCATGGAAGATTATTTTGCTGGAGAAGAGAGCCCAGGTGAACCTTGGGAGACTGAACAAGGCCAAGTGCAAGATCCTGCACCTGATTCGGGACAATCCTAGGTATCAATATAGGCTGGGCCATGATGCAACAGACAGCAGTCCTGTGCAAAAAGACTTGGGGGTACTGGTGGACAAAAAGCTGGACATGAGCCAGCAATGCTCACATTCTAGAGGGCTGATTGCATCCTGGGCTGCATCCCCAAAACCATGGCTATCAGATTAAGAGAGGTGATTCTGCCATTCTGCTCAGTCTGATGAGACCTTACCTGGTATACTGAATCCATGTCTTGGACCCTCAACACAAGGAGGATTAGACTGAATGGAGAAGGTCCAGAGGTGGGCCATAGAAATGATCAGAGGGATGGAGAACCTCTCCTACAAAGACAGGCTTGGAGAGTTGAAGCTCTTCAGCCTGGAGAAGAGAAGGTCCTATAGTGGTCTTCCAGTACCTGAAAGGGGCCTACAAGAAAGCTGGGGAAGGACTGTTTACATGGGCATGTAGCAACTAGGACCTGGGACAATGGCTTTAAACTAAAGATGAGTAAATTTAGACTGGACATTAGGAGGTGTTTCTTTGCTATGAGGGTGGTGAAACACTGGAGCAGGTTGCCCAAAGAGGCAGTGGGAGCCCTATCCCTGGAGACATTCAGAGTCAGACTTGATAGTACCCTGAGCAGCCTGATCTAGTTGGGGATGCCCCTGCTTGCTGCAGGGGCGTTGGACTGGTTGACCTCTAGAGGTCCTTTCCAACCTAGTGCATTTTATGAGTCTATGATTAATTGAAATAAAACAGCTGTTTCATCGTCTGAGTTGTGAAAAGTGTTTCAGACTTCAGTAGCTTATTTGAGTTTGCCTCAGATGGCTGCGTTTAGATCAGACAATAGAACAAAAAGTGCTGTTTCTGTGGCCACTCACAAGTGAGATTTAGGACTCATTCTCTGTCTGACACTTAAGGTGAAAACTGCAGAGCTTCTTTTCCCACTTCTATCTTGCTAAGAACTTTGTTTATCAATGTTATCACATATACGGAGTCATTGTCCATTATGACCTCTGGGAATAGTACACATATGTGTGTATAGATTGCTCACTGAGCCATGGGTGTGTGAAATTCAATAATTTACAAGTTATGGATTTCTACATTGCTTATCAGCTCTTTGAGACATCAAGTACAACATTTCTCAAATGAATTATTAAAATTAACATCCCATCCTTATCATCACAACCTCCTCCTTCCTAGATATGTCACTTCTGTGACGAGACTGTCACATTTCATGGAAAATATACCCCTGCACACCTTTTATTTTTTTTCCTCTTTCAAGGAGACTCCTTTCAATCTAAGGAGAGTTCTGTGAATTTGGAATTCAGCAAAGTTGTCAGAGGAAAGGGCTGAGGATAAGAAGAAAAAAGAAGAATGGTTTTGAATAGTTGCATGGAATTTAATGGAGTTAAAAACACCAACAAAAATATCTATGAAAACATAATAAGAATTCTGTGGAAACCATTATAAGATCTTGCAAAGTTTAATAGAGTGTTGTGTTCTATACCTCCTCACTTGTAACCATATCATAGGTTCTATTCTGATATTACACTGAAATACAAAATATTGTAAAACTGATTTACAAACTCAAAAAAAAAAATGGACTCAAACAATCATGTCCCAGGCTTTGCAAAGTAACTTATCATTTGGGATTGGGAAATGTATTTGTTTTCCTGTTACATTGTTGTCCTTCAGCGGCAGAAAAATTACCTGAGAAGCACATCTCAAGTGGCTGTGCCGTCCATATTAAACTGGTTATCTGGGGCAATGCACAATTGGGCTAGTAAAAGATTTAGCAATAGCAGATGATGTGGGCTGTAGATGACGAACCGGACTTGAAGCAGGGAAGGGGATAATGCCATTATAGTCTGTGATAAGCTGTGGCATGACACACTGTTTAGAGGGATAGCATGCTAGTGAGGTTCCTTGGCCTGTTTCTCTGAGGTATGCTGGGGTCACTGCAGCAAACCTGAAGTCTTACAAAGATGAGCCATGGGCTCCTGAGATAATAGGAGCCAAGAGGGAAACATCAGTGAAATACTTCAAAGAAATTAGTGGGAATTCCTCTAAGGAGGTGAGGTGACATGGTCAACAGCCCAGCTGTAGTGCCTCTACACCAATAGACACAGCAAGGGCAACAAACAGGAGGAGAACACCACCACCATGCTGCTGATCTGGCTGCCATTACTGAAACTTGATAGGACAAACACCATGACTGGAGTGCAACTATCAGTGGCTACAGGTTCTTCAGAAGGGACAAGAAAGAAGGGGGAAGGCATTGCTCTCTACATCAAGAAGTGGATAGGTTTTGAGGAGCTGTCCCTGAAGAATAGCCACAAGCAGGTTGAAAGCTTATGGATAAGAATTAATGAGCAAGGCAACAAAGGCAGTGTTGTGGCTGGTGTGCAGGTACAGGATATCGTGTTAAGGGAAGCCTACTGATGAAGCCTTCTTACTCCTTGCAGGAGGCTTCATGTTGCACAATCAGTTCATAGAAAGTCTGCACTTCTTTACAGAAACTAAAGAGAGTAATCTTTTTATGTTTTGTGTTACTCAGCAATGTGCTGCAACTCTTACAGTGTTGCAGGGAAATACAAAGCTCCATGACTAAAAGTTACAATGGGTGTTTCACCAATATGAAGTTAATAACACATTTTGTAATTGAAGCAGTGAAAATGTGCTTAGCTTAGGTACATTTCAGATTTATCAATGAAAGAGCACTGCTAAAAATGCTGGAGAAAAAGGGAGTTAAAAACTTACTGTTAGGGATTGTAACTGTTAGAGACACAAGAACCGGAAAAGAGAAACTAGACTTTATTTCCATTTTTCTCCTCTCAGCCCAAGAATGTTTATACCATTTCCCAAGACTCAACGTAGATTCATTTCAGAGCCAAGATGTTAATGCAGCATGTGAAAATATTTCACACTGCTCACGTACTTGAAAGAAGTGACAATGTCACTTGAAATTGTGTGCAAATTTACTGCTAAAACCTGGGGTCCCACCTCTATAGTGGGCTCTTTAACAATGAGCCCTCTACCCAGAAACAGACCATTAATGTTACAGGCTTTGAGGGTCTGCTTTTGCTGTGTTCACATAGAAGGTTACAGTTTTTCCATTTCATACCTTTTCTATTTGTATCTTCCTGAAAATCTTTACCAAAAGCAATTGTGTAAAACCGAGGTAAACGTTTAAACATCTAGGGAAAATAATGGCTAAAGTTTAGTTAATTCACATCTGCTTTAATTGTATGTTTTGGCTTTCTTGTTTGCTTGTGTGTTTTTCTTTTTAAATACTTAAGTACTCTACAAAGTTCGAGTACAAGTTTGCATTTAATATTATCAAGGGACAATTTTTATCTTTGCTTTGAATTTCAATACTGTAAATATTTTGTTGTCTATGAAGGATTTGAATAATAGAAGACATGTTTTCAGCAGCATGTTTTCAGCAGATTTCTGGGTTTTTTTGAGTAGAAAAACAAACTTTCATTTTCCAAAACATACCATATGCTGCAGTGGGCTGAATGTGACTATTTCATTAGTTGGATAAAATACACATTTTTATTTCTTGAGAAACTCTCACTGCAAACCTTAAAAGGTTACCTTGCTATTTCTAGATTTAGTCAATTGTAAAATAAATTACTTGTGTTCACACACATACTGCTTTATCATTCATACACTGCTGCTTTATAAGAGGAATAGAGAAAAGGTTGCACATACTGAGGATTCTATATTTCAGATTCAATGAAAGAATAAAAAATGCTGGCTCTTTGAAAATTTAATGTACTTCTCCTACCACCTTAATGATGTCTCATGGAGTTAGTCCAAAATGTATAAAAGAAAGTCTTTGACAATTTTTTCCCTGTCACTTCAAAAAGTATTCCACTAAAGCTTTTAAAGTGCTGTGTATCTGAGCACACACAGAGACATGCATGAATTTAAATAACATAGATACTGCTATTGTTGTTATTATTATTACATTAAGTACTTTAGGTATGCTGAACTTCCAACAGAAAAATGAATGATGAACTAATCTAGCATTTCCATATAGCAAACAGTATCTCCAGAGGAGAGGCTCCCTTGTACTCAGTTATGTGAATAGTTACAGGGATTGTGCTACACTGATAGGTAAAGAAGGCAGAACTGTGTAATTAATTCTATTTCCAGCTGTTGAGATTTCAGACTATAATTCTAAGCTCTCTGAGCAAACAACTTCCTTTTCTTTATTTCTTTCCAGGCAAACTAATCAGAGGTGCTTTGGGGGTTGGCTGTGTGCCCAGTTTTCACAAATGCCAAAAACTCCTGCACGTTGAGTTAATTAAAATTGACTGCTTGTCTTAGGCAGAGAAATCAGGCTAAACTCTGGCTTATTCTACAAAAGGATTGAACAATCTGGACAAATAAAATAATGTGCTCCTATGACGGGGAATAAAAATAATGTATTGCTTTGCCTTGAAAAAGTAGATCATATTTAAATTTTGTTTTAGTTTCTACCTCAAAGACATTTTTTGTTTTGGTTGTTTGGTTTGGATTCTGTTTGGGTTATTTTTGTTTGTTTAGTGTTTGTTGTGGTGGGTTTTTGTTTGGTTTTGCTTTGGTTTGTTTATTTGTTTTTTCTTTACTGCAGTGAATTATACATTGTTAGATCTGTGTATTCCAAGGACAGGAAGGATATATCAAATGAAGGATATAGACGGATTTTACAGCTGAAGTTATAGATGACAATAAAAAGTCTAATCTTGAAGGTGTTACCTCACAGGTGTCTCCCTTTTTGAGTGAAACTTCCCCAGTGCCTAGTGTGACTTTCTTATTCAAGTACATCAAAACTGCTGCAGTCTACGCAATTTAGCAGCTATCAAATGCTTAAGAGCAACCAAATACCAAAGGTCTACCAAAGGACATTTAATATGCATTTCCTGAGAACACCTGACTGACATCGACAGTAGAGTTCTCAACGAACAAAAAAACATATTGAAGATTTATAGCATTCAGACTCTCAAGTTCAATGCCCTCTCCAGGTTAATGGGTTAAAATTCACATATGTCTGAGGGTGTTTATACTTCTAGAGCATGTTGTGAGCTGAGGTTAGCAATGGGAAGCTACTCCTTCATCTTCTGCTCCTCTACAGGAAATACGTGATTCACAGGAATATACAGAAAGAGGTGGAAGAAGAAATTGGTGGCAAGTGAGAAGAGAAGCAGTAGAAAACTACATTATGCTATAAATCAGCATTTATAGTGTTCATAAATTCTGCCTTTGCTACGAAGTGCTGTTTTATACTTTTTTAGTAACCAGTCTTCTGGGGGAAAAGATGAGCAGAGTTGACAACAAACTCAACTGACTATTTCCCTGATGAGTGCCTACCCCACAAGGTTAGAGAGTCATGTGCTGAGTGTTTCTAATGGATCTTGATTTCTCCTTTGTATAGTTGTGAATCTTCATCTGGCAGAAGGTTTCTGAACAAAAAAATGGCCTGTAATTTGTTAGAGCATTCTTCAGGGGAACAGTAACATGATTTAGGTGGTAGATGACATTGTATCACAGCTTTGTTTTAAAAGAAAAGCCTTTGTCTTTTGAAAGAATTTATCTCAGGAAATAGGACCAGCATCTGGATGTGACAAAAGCAGAAGTTTCTCCCTATGTGACTTAACTCCTCAGCCACTCCTTAGGGTTCCTCATTTATTTTATATATGTGACTTCTTTTCTGGTCTGCAATCTGAGTTTTTGCGTCTCCCTAGGGATGTGACAGATGTTCTCAAATCAATATATTCCTTTAAAGTTAAAAATGTTTAATAGTACATTAATAACTTTTCCATAGTATAGAATATTATACAAAATTTAATATTTAATAGTGTACAAATTTCCATAGTATAAAATGTTATACAAATTTGTGTTTTCCCAAAATAGTTTGATTTAAAAGCAGATTTAGCTTTCTTTTGTTCTAAACTAATGTATCTATCTACTAACTAATGTTACTACTCTATTTACATAACTGTGAGTGTGTGGAAACATGTCAAATCCTGTTCATAAGAGCAGTGTGATATTAATTTTACCTAGTGGTATTATTTGAGGATTTAACTAGAAATATTAAGTAATCCTGGTAGTGTATTCATAATATAGGCCATGGAAAGAATCTGGTATACTAAGGTTAGCCTAGGGATGTTAATCTCTCCATTCTGCTTTCAAGGCATGGACTAAAGATGCAGTTTTGGAAGGAGGATTCAAGAATCAGCTGCTCACATGTAGGGAATCTGTACGCAGCATTGCATCTGGGACTAATCTGAATGTATCAGGCTTCTGGTGTAAGAGAAATACACTTTATCCACAGCTGTGCTTTTCTGATGGTCAAAACTCATTGTGTCTATGCTCCAATATAACTGTACAGGTTGCAAAGCTGATAATGACTCAGGCAGGGTCTAATGGTCCAGCAGGGTCTCAGTACTTGTCCTGATAGTCAAGGTGTTATGGTAGAGGCATGATTTTGTACCAGCTTGGACTCAGATTGGGTGGGTTTTCTTCTTCTTCAATTCATTCCTTAGCCTTATCCATGGAAAAGCAGAAGTTGTCTTCTCGTTGTTTCTACTAGTAATGTGGTTTCTCAATTTCCAACTGTCTTTGTTAACATCAGGTGGAGAAACCTATGAGTTGCTGCACTTGTGGAATGTCTTTGTTACACGTGCCTTTGCTTCAACTAAGTGATGCCAAGCCATAGTCCCTGGGAGGAGAGCAAGTGTAGATCACACTGCTTCAGGTATGTCAGCGCAGATCAAACTGAAGTTTCTACATTGCAGATACTATAAGCAAGTCCAGACAAACACAAGGGGGAGGCCTCATCTTATTTAATGTTCTTGTGCACATTTCTGTGTATACCTGTGATACCCTAGGACTCCTGGCTTCTTAAGGATAACCCAGAATACTGTGTGACTTCTTAACAGTTCATCACTCGTGTAGATTTGCTTCTGGTCTGAATCACTTAACTCAATCCAGTCAGAACAGGGATAGTAACCTCCCTGGAGGATTTTTAATTTTGAAGATATCCATTTTAGCTGCATGGCTTAGTATCTTTGGATTCAAGCATTATATGAGTAAAACTCTTTTCAAGATTATGAAAAAAGAGACCTGGGTTGTGGTTTGCAAAATGAAGAGTAAAAATCCTGTTTCTGTTCTAATATGCATTTAATGCAGAAGCACTGTGTTTAAATGAAATTTTCTTTAACAGCTGATAAAATTAAACTTACCTTAAAATACCACTACAAAGTAGTAAAAGAAAAGATTCTATTTCAAGGAGGAAGAAAATTAACTGCTAGGAAAGGCTGAGATGAGATGGAAATAAAGAGAAAAGGGATAATTTTGGGGGTGACTCTGAGACTATTGTACACACAGCTTAATGTAGAGATATTGCCTGCAGGAATTTGTGTCCTGTGAAGACTGTTCTGTACTTTTTTGAAAAGAGCAATATATATAGGCTAGCCATCAGACAGCAGTACTGTTTTGAGGGCTGCTGGAGGACATGTAAATAAAGTTGGTATCAGACCAAAGGTGAAAAAATACATTATATATGTGTCCTATAAAGGACATTAAAATCTAACCAAAGAGTAAATGCAGTTATATAACATAATAATAGTTTTTTGAAAACAGGAAAGGAAGACAGAGAAGATGCTCATTTGACCCTAATGCTGTTATGAGTCTTAAATGGTTCCACAATAGAATCAAGCTTTTTATTACTTTAATATCGAATTATTTTACATTATATATGCAGGGTGTAGTTTTTCTTTAAATGTATTAATTTGGTAAAAGGCTAAATGTGCCTACCTAAAATGCAGGTATTCTTAATAAAGGAATCTGTGTTTATTATACATTGAATCCTTAACTTACTGTTTTGAATCCTTAACTTCCTGTCTAACCCATTTTTCCACTGTGTTGTCAAATTCTTATTGGATTAAATGTTTCTATTTAGGCAGATTTTTGAATGAATGAATGAAGCACAAATATGAGCAAATATAGTCACAGCAAATGCTTGTGTATATGATATTCTTCACTATCTTTTCACTGTTAGATTATTGTGGCTTTTTCTCACTGAAACTCCGAAATTAAATGCCGCTTGCATTGCACTGAAGAGATTTGCTGAAATCAGATAAGTAAATCACATTTTAAAGAAAAGAAAATATGTGGGATTTTTTTCCCAACAGTTATGAACTTCTCAGTGTTGACAATGAGAAATTTCCTAGATGTCTCACAGAACTATTTTCTGTCTCACTGTAGAGTATATCTGCAGTACACAATGCTAGCTACTGCCAGCTGAATAAGTTAAACCTTGTCTGTTTTTCCTAGTACCTCATCTAGAGCTTGTTTAGAAGGAACTTGGGCATATTGCTCAATTGTGAAACACTTGCCTATTTTTTTTGCTGAATCTTTTATGAACTTTGATTTTTAAACTTTTTTTTTTTTTTTTCCTTTAGTTCATTGGTTTTGCCACTAGGTATCTTTTGTCAATAAATTCACATGAATGAGTAATGTTCTTTTAAACATTTCTAGACTGGCATTTTAAATCCGTAAATATTTTTGTAGCCTTTAAATCTGTGTCAAGACTTAAAGAGACAGAAGTCTAAAATGGGTCAGAAATCAAATTAATTGTAATACAAAAAAAAAAAAAAGGAAACTAAATCTACTAAGTAAATTTTCTTGATCCATCAAAAATTAAATGGTTAAAGATGTAAAATTAAATATTGCATTGATTCATTCTTAAATGAAACTATCTCCAACTACTGATTTGGTTCCTTATACTGATTTTTGTGTTACTTAGAATCAATAAATGAAAGGTGCATAGAAGTAACAGAAAGACATCTAATACAGATAGCAGTCACAGGGGAAAAACTGATAGGTCTAATATGTCTGAAAAATTTGATTCTTCATCAAAATCTGTTTCCAGTCTTCAATGTAATGCTGTCTCTTTTAAAGACCAAGTGTAAGTGAATGATCAAGTTTACCTGAAATGCTCGAAGAACCATAAATCAGGAATGGTTTGAATATGAGATTATTCAAGCTAACTGTTGAATGAAAAGAAGGTGATAAACCTGACAAAGCAGCAAGATAGTTAGCACAGATTTAGATAAAAATCATTAGTTGAAAGGAGAATCTGATTTTGTCTTAAATACAGAAATTTCTTTTTAATTTTCAAGTGATGTTTTCTTATGGAGATAACAAAACTGCTAACATGTGGAAAGGAACATGATGAAAACATCATGTGCACCATCTCTTGAAGACAATTTTTTCTCTCTTTTAATATGGCTTAGTACATAAACACAGATTATTCTTTTTTTTCAGATACATTTTTTAGAAACTATCTGCTGGAGAGAAAGCTGTAGTCTATTATTCTTTGATGTATATCTGTATCGAATTCAGTAAGTACCATGATAGAAAAAAACCCCAAACCAAACCAAACCAAAACCCAAAACCAAAGCAGACCAAACAAAAATGAAGGAAATGAGAAAACATCACAGTTATTTGAGTTTCATAAACCTTGTGAGCACAGATTCAGTATCCACTCCTACTGTCTGATTTTTTTTTTTTAATGGTTTGACAAAAGGATCTGGAATTTGCAGATTGAGGTCTGAACTGTGTTCAGTTTTGAGGAGTCTGTTACTTTCAAATATGCATAATATGCATTCTCTACAATTGACTTGAAATTTAGATTTCAGTGTGATCTACAAAGCAAGACATCTTTGAAATTTTTATCATTTGAAAATTATCTTAGTTTAAATTAAAAATTTAAGTTAAAAATTGAAAGTTTAAGTTAAAAATTATTTTAGTTTCAACTCTTATACACCTGATAAATATCTGTACTTGATTGACCTTTAGTGAAAAAAAAAGGAAAATTATCTGTGTCCTCGAGATTAGGTCAGTATATAAAATACAGCCATTGGTTAAGGACATGTATAAGCAAAATAGCACTTTCCATTTTTTTCCCTTTGTGTTTTAGAATAACAGAAATTGCAAATACATTGAAACAAAACCAAATTTTACCCTTTTTGAATTATGCCTGCTAAGGTCATTTCCTGTCCTGCTTTAGTGCTCACTCTAGTCCCATTTGTGAGACATTTAAAACAATCCAAGGACTGTGTACTTCACTGTGGGCCTGTATATCTGAGATAGGCTTTAGAGGGAGATGTGTCAAAAGAAGTATTAGAAGGTTTCTTTTCAAAGACATTCAGAGAAAGAATGAAAAAAAAATCATAATGTTGCTAGAGACAGCCAGTGATATACCCAAGGTACTGCAAAATAAGATCCACAATAGCCAGACAAAAATTAATACATTCAGCAGGATCTGTCTTAATTAAGCTAAAAATTTTGGGATCAAGGCTATATCTTCAACTCATTCTTTAGCAAAAGAGTTGACTCTAAGAACAGTCCTAGACATCACTGAAAGTAGTATTTTTGCCATAAATTGTTATCTCCAAATCCTTGTCTAGGGTCATAGGCATTCCTTTTCTCTGTTAAAATGGCAATGTGATGTTAAAAAAAACGAGTAAGGGAAACATAAAGAAAACCTGGTTTAGTGTAAAGGAAAACCTGTGTCCTGTCAAGAGATATTCAGTGAGGCCTGAGAGCGATTCTTAAAGGCAAATTTTATGCATCTATATCTCTACTTTTCCCTTTCCCTTAATCTTCTGTGCTGATCAGAGGGTCTCTAAGATGAAAAACGTTACCATTAGTAATGTAATTCAGCTGCCTGGAGCTTCCTGCTGACCTGGAAACCTTTGTGCATTGACTCTGTCCAGGGTGTGTATAATTTTCAGACTAAACACCCTTGGTATCACCTAGCTATTTGATCCAGCTCACACCATTCTGTCTGGAGTCATTGCTTCAGTCTCACTCTCACTGGTGCCATTCTCCACACTTTTCCTTTCTTTTTCTCTCCTCTCCTCTTTGACTGACCTTTTTTCCCTCAGTGATCTTCCTGTAACAAAAATCCACTTGAAAAAGTTAAAGGCTACACACAACTCAAATAAAAATGGAGAACCAGCAGGAAGAATGAAAATCAAGATATTATTTGCTCTTCTTTTGTCAAGCTTCTCTCCTTTGCCTCCAAAGTGCTGCATAGCTTCTCAGATAACTCAAATCCCCTTGCAACCACACACAATGAGAAATTAATTTACTATCTTTTTGTTTTTAGCAGGAGAGCACATTCTAGGGGGCATCTCATCTGTGATTTTTGCCGTAAATTCTTAGCTCTGAGTCCTGTCCTCAGGTCACACATAATTTCTGGTATGCTTCTTTCTTACTCCAGAGGTTAAAATGGAAATCTGCTACACTACACTATAAGGGAGAAGAAATGGTAATGTAATTCTTATGTTTGTTTGCTGTCACCATGGTTATGGAGTTCAGTTTTTCTTTAGCTATTCAGTTTGCTTACAAAGATAAAAAGGCTAAGTTTAAATTCTGCTTCTCACACTATTTTATGAATTCAGAGTAACTCCATTCAAGTTGAATGAGAGGGAAAAACAACAGCAACAAAACAAAACCAGTTTTACACTGTATATTCACCAGCAGCAAGGCCCACTTTTTCATATTGTCTTTTATGGTCAGTGACAGAAGTAGGGCAAACAGATAAAAAGTAGTATGAAACCTCTGGATCATTAGTCCATACTATGACAGTGAATGAAAAAAGGATAATAGAGTAGCTAAAAAAAAAAACAACTCAGTTTTTCTTGCAATGAAAACATGTATCTAAGCCCCAAACAGGAGACTAAAACACTGGCTTTGTAATGGACTGAGGTGTTTACACACTGGAAAGAATTAAAATAATCTTTTAATAACTGGCTGTTAGTGTCTCTAGAAAGGAACTAAAGGATAATATGATGTAGCTTCCAGTTACTGCTCAGTGAATTAGTATGCTGCAAAGGTAATCAAATTAAAGTTAGATAAAACCCCCGTAAAAGGCCCATTTTCACATTGTTAGAGGAGGCAAAAAGCCATTTTCATTCTGTAGGATTTAAGGGTCTCAGGTGTTCATTACGGCTGGTACTGATTTGTCTCATGATTACATTTTATTTTGAGAATGTTTCCTCCTGCTTTTTGTTAGAAGTCCAAATAGAGAAGTTTCAACTTTCCTCTTGAGATCTGCCTTTTGCATAGCACAATATACCATTTACAACAAGGCTTAAAAAGATTTTCAAGAGGAAATAATGGGATTTGCTAACTTTGCCATCGTGTTAAATGTTGATAAACAGTAATTCTGAGCTGCTAAGTAAGGTGATACCGATTTTGTATGTTGGCTAGCTGGACATTAGCTTTATGGAACAGGGCTATAAAGGCCTCACAGTTTTGGGGGGGGGAAATAAGTAAACTTATCAGAGAAGTAACTTTTTAACAGTAAGTTAATGAATGGCAGTGAGTTAGGTCATGCTGTAAGAAGGTACCCTTCAGCAGGAGCAAGGCTGAATGATACAATCAATATCATTATCAGCTGAAAGGCTTGACTTAGAGAATTAGCAGCATTCACCAGTTAAATACTCAGCACAGGAAACACTCATGGCCTTCTCAGTATTCACTGAGAGGAAAAACCTCAAACCCTCAAAATGATTTTAACAATTATTGTTCATAATCTGTTATCAAGAACTCTTGTGGGCTGGTTGTGTATGCGCTCAACCTAATAAGAATATCTTTATGAGGTCAAATAAAAGCTTATCTAACAAAGTGGTAACAGAGTATGGGCCTCAAGGCTCTCAGATCAGAGAATCAAAGGATCACAGAATTGCACAGTTTGGAAAAGACCTTTAAGATCATCAAGTCCCATCATTAACCAAAGTGTAGACCTTATTGAAACTCGTACATGAGGCCTTGCGCCATTGATCAGGTTTGTCCAGATGCCTCTGCAGAGCCTCCCTACCCTCAAACAGATCAACAATTCTATACAGCTTGGTGTCGTCTACAAACTTACTAAGGGTGAAGTCTACGCCCTCATCCAGATCATTGATATAGATGTTAAATAGGTCTTGAATAACGACCTTAAATAGGACTGAATGATTCAAAACAAAGCAATTTTTACCAGTGGAAGAACTAGAATTTTTCCTTAGTCCTCTGAGGAAATGGAAATAAGGAGAGGTGGTTAAAGAGTTCAAGTTAGACACATAAAAATATATTTATTGCAATTATTTTTGTTTTACATCACTTAAGAATGGTCTGGAAAGAGCTGTGATGATGTTAGAAGGAAACAATGCTCTTAGAAGCTTTTACAAATTAATATATTATGGCTCTCAAATAAATCACTTGCATGATTCAATAATGCTCGTAACAGTTTTCTATTTCTGGCATAGGTCTTGCTTTCACATATTGGAAAATTGCATCAACTATTACCACACTTACGTTTACAATCTGTGGCTAGGAAAATAACTTATGGACTGGGATAATGTCTCCACATCACTATGACCTTCCATTAAACTGTCACCAGTTTGAAGAATGCAACTTTTGAAAGGATGCTAAGAGATTTCAAGGACAAGACTGAGACAAGTAATCTTAACACTGAAAATTGCCTGCAAGGGTAGCATGCAAGTCTTTGTCTTTAAAAGCCAAATACATTGGCTGCAGTACCAAGGAGACAGAAATCTTGAAATTCAGAATCCAGTATAACATGTTGTGAGCTGTTTGTGTATGTGCTCAGTTTTAAATGAATATCTAAAGAACTATTTCTGGAAAATAAGCAAGTGATCTGAAGTTCATATTCCAGGAAAACTGAGAAAAGTGTAAAGTTATTTTCTTTTTCTGCCAGATTTGTGAGTTGAAAAATGAGTGCTTTGTGAATAATTAGGTATGAATAATTTATATAAAAAGATAAATGGATTAGGAGCTTTATTATTTTTTTAATTTATTCTTTCTAAATTATTCACAGATTTCCTTACTTAATATTTTTGACTGTAGACTGTTAACAATAGGCAATTTTTAATTTACAGGTAATTATTGAATTCACAGTGCTACTTAGCAAAAGTACAAGTTTGGAGGGGTGGAGGGAAGAGAGTTTATTAATGGGCTTACTTATATAGCCAGCAATGCAGCATGATTCTTTTTTTGCTTTTCTACTTACTATCATAAGACTCCCAATTCACAGTACCATTCAATTACTCAGGTGATACAAAAATTGCAGTGTCTTTCTGGTTATGTAAATGAAACAGACAGTGAGCATTTTCTAAACTAAATAAACCGGTCTTGTAATGCAGTTATCAAGAATATTATTTCAATTATTTGCTCAACTCTGTATCTCTATCTCTATCTATCTCTATCTCTATCTCTATCTCTATCTCTATCTCTATCTCTATCTCTATCTCTATCTCTATCTCTATCTCTATCTCTATCTCTATCTCTATCTCTATCTCTATCTCTATCTCTATCTCTATCTATCTCTATCTCTATCATCTCTATCTCTATCTCTATCTCTATCTCTATCTCTATCTCTATCTCTATCTCTATCTCTATCTCTATCTCATCATCTATATCTATATCCCTATATTTCCAGCAATCTCTATATCATCTATATCTATATCTATCTAATCTATATCTATTTATATAGCTTGGAGACCTTTGCTTGAAATGATATCATCAGCAAAGCTCCTATGCTATATTATAATACTGATAATGTCCATTGTTTGATAACCAATAGATGTTCAGCTATATAATTTACATTCTTATCATGTCAAAGACAGAAGAAGACCACAGCAGTCACTGTTTTTGTATTCATTGCTGAAACATTTTGAAAACAATACTCAAAGAAAAAAAAAATCATGCACACCCAGAGATATTGCAATAAATAAATTTGAAAGTGGTCATGTCTGCTGAAAATAGATCCAAGAAATAATAACATTGGTTATATGAAATCTCCTGCTAAGTATTGCTGAATTGTCTCTTAGAAATAAATATAGTGTCATACAAGTGACATCTGCATTTGTAAGAGTAATGCTAGTCTGTGTCAGGCACATCAAGGTGTTATAAATACCTTTTATACACTCCCACACACAAACACTGGATTTAAAATAACATTACTTTTGTCATTGTGCTTCCTGTCATTTAAATATTTAATAATATTTAATAATATTAAAACTGAAAATTTATCTCCCAGCAATGGACTTCCGTACTTTTAGGATTTGCTGATTTGTATTTTTTCAGTGTCTTCCCTGCTGATAAATATTCCAACTTCCCTCCTTATTGCTGGAGTAATGGCACAGGAAGAAGTCTTTTCACAGACATCCCAATAAGAAACACAGATGAAATATAAATTATTCTCTACCCCAGTGGGGCTACGGACTTCCTCAGCTCCACATTAAGACAGTATTGTAACATATCTGAAATCAATGTGCAAAACAGATATGGAGCTTCAGGCATGAAAACGGCAGGCTAACAGAGGTGTGCTGAGGTGGAATGCACTAGAGAGGGCAGGTACTTTGTTTCCAGCTGTTTCTTTTATGACATACCTGGAATAATTTTTAAAAGTTTCTTAATTTACATACTTCACTCTCCCCTATTTCAAAAAACCTAGGGCACCAGTCACACATTTTAGAGACAGATAGTGTTTAAAAAGACTAAAGCATCTGATTCACACTCTAATTATGAAAAACAGAAGGTATAAGTAATGAAACCAGTTTTCCTGTGGCTTTTTGTCTTGTGACTGGATGATCTAGTGTCTCATACGAGGCAAGAACTGTCATTTTCCTACTATTACAGCTATCATAATAGTTCTCAGATAGATGTAGTCTCTTGTAGCTAGTAAGGCTAAAGCAGTAGTGCAGGTTAGTCCCTCTACATGGCTGCTGATTTTCCTGAAATTTCTAGGACTTAAATTTCTTTGCTCTCTACCATGTACAGTTTAACTTGGCCATTTAATAGGAAATTATTGAGAGGTGAGAAAAGCAAAGAGGAGTAAACACACACTCAGAAATAGCACAAACCTGCATGGACTTTCATTCCTTGGGGAGCTATATTTAAACAGTAACATAATTGAAATGCAAATTTCAGGTGCATATAAGCAACTGCACTAACTACAGTCAAGGATGCCTCCAGCATATTTTGAAATGTGTTTTTAAAACTACACTTAGGTAAGATGTTAAGCATATGCTTCATCCATTGAAGTTAATGTTTTGTGGCTTTATTCCTGAAGATTGTGACAGCTACAAGAGAAAAGTTGAATCAACTACAGTTGGACCATGTCAAATGGTCAGATTGACAGAAGAACAATTACTTCATTGTGTCACCTCATTATTTATAGTCAGTAAGCTAGAGCTAGTTTTAGTGATAAAATATCCATTACTGTCATTTTTCAAATGTCCAACACTGCACTGTCTGTGTGAGCTAAAGAATTCTGACGTATAAAACTTCCAGAGAAAGTTTACATGCGTTCATATTACCAAAGATTTATGAATTTTGATGATGTGAAAGCCAAGTAGAATTCAATTAAATCTTTATAGTCCAGGAACTCTTTGCATTTGTTAACTAACAAATAGAAGTAGTATGTTTTTTCACTAGTGTGTATTTGTAGATACATAAAACTTTATGTATTTAGGTTGATCTTCTAAAAGTTCACAGTTTACTTCATAGTGAGAGTTTACCTGTCTCTATATCCTTTTCTAACCTGTCAGTCTTATTCAGTCAAAATTTACTAGAAGATATTTCAAAGATAGTAATTACTTAGAGTTTTCCTGAATATTCGTAGCTTTCTAAAAGCAGAAAGTTCTTTTGTTTCACCTGCTAAGGACAAAAGTGGGAAGAATTCAAATACTGATGACAAGGGCAAACCATGCAGAGTTGTATAATCAGTCAGTGGTCACTGTGGTTGTTTTGCCTGGAGAAGAGGAGATTCAGGGGGAACTTTACCACACTCTACAAGTACCTGAAGGGAAGTTGTAATAAGGTGGGGGTCAGGCTCTTCTGCCAGGCAACTTGTGACAAGATGAGAGGGCATGGCCTGAAGCTGTGCCAGGGGAGGTTTAGGTTGGCTGTTAGGAAGCACTTCCTCATGGAAAGGGTAATTAGAGACTGGAATGGACTGCCCAGGGAGGTGGTGGAGTCGCCGTCCCTGGAGGTGTTTAATGAAAGATTGGATATGGCACTTAGTGACATGGTCTGGTCGCTGTGGTGGTGTTAGCTCCATAGGCTGGACTTGAAGATCTCAGAGGTCTATTCCAGCATAGATAATTCAGTGTGTATCTTCTGGATATTTCCAATATGTGTTGTCATCTGGTCAGTGGAGAGACCGAAAACACAGACTGAGAGATGTGGACAAAATACAAGGCTTTTGGAACAGAGTGGCTAGGTTGTCAACTTTCCCTAATCGCTTTGTTATAGTTATTCTTCCTGTTGGTCGTGTAACACTTGATCTATGCCACAGACACCAGCTCTGAAGTAGAGAATAATTACAAATCTGATGGATTTTTTGCACATACTTCTTCAACATGCACAGAAATATTACTATTTCTGCACAGCTGGGGATCTAAAACATTAGGATAAAGTAAATATAATTTAAAAGTGTCTGAGCATTGATAATGATTTGGTGATTTTTCGGAATCCTTGTCAATTGTTGTCATCTTTGCACACCCAGATTATAGCTCTGTTAGGTTTAACTGCCTGTTTAATGAAGCACTAACCATAATAAACCAATTATGGATGAACAACTTTTCTCCAAAATTTTTCCCAGCTGCACTTATTTTCTGTCTAGAATGACTTCTCAGAAAGTCCCAACTTCCTTCATCTCAGTAAAAATTGGTTTCCTCTGACTCATATCCATACACAGCTATCAAAAAAAAAAAAAAAAAAAAAAGCTTATAATCAAACTGTTGCACAAAAGCAGAAAGCTTTTGGGTTTTCCTGAGTGTTATTTTTGTTTTTTTACACATATTTTCCAAAGAGAGGCTACACCTTTATATCAATCTTACTTATTCTACTACCTTAGCAGTAACACCTTCAGTGTGATGCGTGTCCCCAGAAAGCTGCATTTATTTGCTCTCTTCCCCACTTCCATGTTTATAGATTTTTGCTAGATTTCACTTTAAAGTCTTTTTTCAGCATGCATAGATCTTGTTGCAGCACTTTCATGAATAGCTTACATTCTTCAATAACTCTGTAGTTTGTCTCAAAAACTCTTTGCCTACATAGTTATAGTGAGGGGTAAATATATAATGGTTACACTGTGCCTACCAAAAAACCAACCCAACCCAACAGATTTTTCTTTATTTCTTCCAAAACTTACCTGATACTGGATTTTAAACAGATATTGAGGAATACATCCTCACTTCACATACTGGGTAGTGGAATATGAGCCACTGCTGTTGTTACTAAATTACAGTTGAATTACACCATGACCAACTGAGAAGGGGTTTAGGCTGCTGACGAAAAAAAAACCAGCATGGAGGCTAAAGAACATATAACTGTGTTGTATTGGAAGGATTGATGTGGTTCTAAAATGTCTCACTACCCTCCATGCTGGGTTCTCAGAACGCCTATGAGAGGATTTTCTGTGAGGCTTAGAATTCAGCATTGGCAAAGAAATGTAAACTTATTTCTAACACCAAACGAATGCTTTAAAAGGGAACAGAACATGATAAATTCCTCAAGATAAAAGCGGTAGGGAGAGAGCTAGTCAGCAGCTGTGAAAACAGAATTAAAACTTGCATAAATTGAAAATGGTATTCCCCAAACCAAAGCTGAATCCAAATAATACAGTGTGTATAATCTCAACACAGGATTCAAACTGGGTCAACAGGACAGAACTCTGTGGATGACTGCCAACATGCTCAGACAAATGCGGCCTGTTGACCAATGTCAAACAGTTTAAGATTGCTTTCCCCACAGACTCGAATTTTTCAAATAAATATATTTTAGAGCAAATGAATCAGTAAGTACTCAACAACAGAGTGCTGAGTGTTAGATTTAGAGCTTAAGTCAAATCGCATTTAAACATATTTCAATACAGCATGTGGGTGATAAGGGTAAGGATTTCAAACACACATGGAATTCAGAAGAATAAAAGATGGAAATATTCTACACAGTATCAAGTATCAAAGAAAATTTTAAAAGACACAAGATGGCAATATAAAAGAATGTACCAGTTCCAGCTGAGGAAATACATTTTCATTGCTTTGCAGTATATATTGTCTATGGTTGTACTTTCTTTTTTTATTTAACTTTTGCATCTATTTTAAGCATTTTTTCAACTGATGTATTTTTTTTTACAAATCCTAATCTTCATCTCATTTCAGCTATGGCATCACCTTTTCTTCTCCATGGAAATGAAATCCTAACTATCAATATTATTCTGAATTTTTATCTTCCAGTTGCAGACCAGATCTTTCCTTCCTGTCACTTGAACGGTTTTGTTGAACAGTCTGCATCTCAACTAGTAAATATAACAGAGACAAGGCATGGACTCAGACACTGGCTAGAGAGGCAGAATCACCTCTCTTGACCTGCTGGCTGTGTTTGTTTTGGTGCAGCCCAAGATACAGTTGGCCGTCTGGGCTGTGAGTGCACATTGCAGGCTCAGGTTCAGTTTTTCATTCCCCACCATACCTAAATCCTTCTCTACAGGACTGCTCTCAATCCCATCCTCCCCCAGCCTTTGTTGATACTGGTGATTGCTCTGACCAAAGTGAAAGCCCTTGCTCTTGACCTTGTTGGTCCTCATGAGGTTCTCAAGCATTTCCAGGTTTCTCTGAATGGCATCTCATCCCTCAGGCATGTCAGCCACATCTCATGGAGAGTACAGTGCCCATCTCTGGAGTTCTCAGCAAAAGGAAAATAGCATCCTGTTAGAGTGGCACAGAAATGATCAGAGGAATGGAACACCTCTCCTTGTGAGGAAAGTTTGAGAGAGTTGTAGTTGTTCCATCTGGAGAAGACAGAGCTCTGGGGAGACCTTATTGCAGCATTTCAGTAGTTAAAGGAGGTCTTATAAAAAAGATGGGGACAGTATTTTTAGCAGGGCCAGTTGTGCTAGGACAAGGGGCAATGATTTTAAGTTAAAAGCAGGTAGTTTCAGACTGGATATAAGGAAGATGTTTCTTACAGTGGGATTGGTGAAACACTGAAACAGGTTATCCAGAGAGGTGGTAGATGCTTGATCCCTGGAAACATTCGAGATCAAGTTGGACAGGTCTCTGAGCAACCTGATCTGGTTAAAGATAGCCCTGCTCAGTGCAGGTTGGACTAGATCATCTTTAAGATCCCTTCCAACCCAACACATTCTATGATTCTCTGATTCTGTGACTGTCTGTACTGTTTATCTCTTAGCATATTTCCTGGTATTGGTTTGGTCAGTGTCAGCTATCACTGCTCCAGACAGTGCCTGGACAAAACCAGTACCCTTCAAGTAGGCAATTTGAATGTGGCCTTCCAGTTTTAGAGACACACATCTAGACAGACCTATTTACAATGAAAGGCATAGTCATCCTTCTGATAAAAACTTCCAACCAAATGGTACAGTTACTTGCATCTAAGCTGCTATTGATGTTGGGATTCCCTTATCACTTCATTACTTCCATGTTCTTCATGTTCCTTTTTGTTTCTGCCATTTGTTCTCTCTCTCACTTTTAAGATGGATGTCAAAATATACTTCATCTTCTGCCTCTCTATTCCTGTGAAATTGTTTCTTAGGAAATTTTCTACCCTATTGTGCGACTGTCTCCTACTAGCATTTTATGATTCACAGTTCTCTCTCTGTTCTTGTGATCTGCCAAACATCTGTGCAATCTATTTCTCAGATGTCTTCTTCTATATAATTTGCTAGTGTATTATTAACAAATTACCAGCATGAAGCAAATTCCTTGTGCTTCTTAAACTTACTGCACCTTCTAGGCATTATCAAACATGTATAATTCATAGAGTCATTATTCTCCCCAAAATACTTGCACTGTGACTGAAAAAAAAAAAAAGAAAGGGATGTCTATGGATTTTTTTTCCATTTTCTTTCCCAGGTTATTTCCTCTTGTAAGTACTTCTGCTGTATAAGAAATACCTTGAATCTTTTCTACTTTCTATTTCATTACTGTTTGGTTTGAAGAAGATTTAATCCATGTTTTAAATAATGTGAAAGGAGTATCCAGTGTTCTGTCATTACCAAAGAATGATCTCACATGAATGTTAAATAAGAAAAGATATCTTTGAGTGCTTTTGAGGGCAGAGGAGTGTTTGCCTAAATAACAATCATCGACATATTGGAACAGAATTAATTCACCATATGTTCATGCCATGCATGTCATGGATAACTGTTGATAGTTCATACGATATTAAAGCTTATAACTTGCCTTTAAGAAGGCTTTTTCCTTACAATATATATAGTGCAACTGAAAAAATTATTACTAACACGTTGCATGAGCAGCAATATTCCATTACCTTTAGAATAAAGAAATAAAGAAATTGGTAGAAAGAATAGTTCACAGAATGGTGCCAGCTGAACCAGAAAGTGAGAATAAATTCTTTTAGTTTCTCACAGATTCCTGGAAGCAATACACTTCATACATTAGCCATATGAATCCACTTGCTTACCACAGTGTTTGAGTTCATGTTGAGAAAATCCGTACAGATTAATGGGAAATCATTTCCAAAGGTAATCAATATGAGAAGTTAGCATATAGTTCTATGTAGCAGAATGGGATTCCAACAGGAATTAGGAAACGTTTAAAATAAGCCACTGGCTGAGTAGTATTCGGTTGGGTAAAAATGATTCTTAATTGATATCTAACTAAATCTAACAATAAAAAATATACTGATGTGCAGCAAATATTATCTATTTATTTATTTATTGTATTTAATTTTTATTACGTAGAAGATTTCACCTCAACATGAGGAGAAACTTCTTTACAGTGCAGGTGACAGAACACTGGAACAGGCTCCCCAGGGGGGTTGTGGAGTCTCCTCTGGAGACTTTCAAAACCCATCTGGATGCATTCCTGTGCTGTCAGGGGTGTTGGACCTGATGATCTCTTGAGGTCCCTTCCAACCTTTGATATACTGTGATAATGTGATATTACTGGAAATATATTGTTTGCATTCCAACCACCTCCAGTTATTGGTTAAGAATGGACCCCTTCCTATCCAGTGAGAGGATGTGCTCTAGCCACAGAGGGACTGCACATTTTTCTTCAGAATGTCAGTACCAATGTACCTTGTATACAATATTATGCTTTTATTTTATCTCAGGTGTTGAACTGTCCAAGTTTATTCTTTATTTTGGAAGTGATCATTTCTTTCTTTTACTGAAGAACAGACAAGATGCAAAGAAACAAGTTCTGTCAGCAAGCTGAAAGTATAATTTAATATGTTTTATTAAAAAAATGAAAGAATTCCAGAATCCAGAAAAAGTGAAATGTGGAAGAAAGATCTCTAATGACCAAGGTCAGTTCTTGTATGAGATTATGGTATAGAATTATGTATGTTATTATTTTTAAAAGAAGTTGTGATAAGGTTAAGGAGAAAAACTTCATCAATGTCTATGTAAATGTATGCATTCATTAATCAGAATACTACAGCATAGTTCAATTTCATTAACTGAGATTTTAAAATGATATTCCAGTTACTTTCAATTCTCTGTTTCCTCCAGAAAGGCATTTGTCCTGAAACTACGACTAATGACTTTGGAAGACCACTAAAATACAGTAGTCAAGCTGTGGCCTCACCAGTGTTGAGTACAGGGGCATGATCACTTCCCCACTACTGGTGGGCACATCGGTTTTGACACAGGCCAGGATGCTGTTGGCTTTCTTGGCCACTTGGGCACACTGCTGGCTCATGTTCAGCTGGCTGTCCACCAGCACCCCAGATCCTTTTCCACCAAGTTGCTTTCCAGCCACTCTTCCCAAGCCTGTAGTGCTGCTTGGGGTTGTTGTGACCGAAGAGCAGGACCCAGCACTTGGTCTCGTACATGTGGTGCTTAAGGACAAGGTTCAGTGCTGTCTGTGCTAGATTAACAGTTGTGTGCAATGATTTTAAAGGTCTTTTCCAACAAAAAAGAATCATGATTTTATGAAATGAAGAAGAATACTACATCAGATTAGACGTGGCTTCATCTTTTAAATGTAGGAGGTAAAAAGTATAGGTCCAGTTTTGGAATAATGAAGATACTTGGAATACAAATGCTCTTGATTTAAAATATGTTTTATATTTGTCTGAAAGAGTTGTCAGGTATTTTGAAATAGTAAATAAACTGACTCAGAAAGTTATGAATATTCTGAGAGACATAATTAGGTCCATGAGAAAACAAACAGGCTGAACTTGCTACTGGGAGTCACTGCTAATTCTTTGTATGTGGAAACAAAATGAAAGAGTCATGAAGAGTCTTGCAGCTAACGTAAGACTTACATTTTATTTCCTCTAAATGTGAAGAAGTGGAACGTTTATCTACACAGCAGGTATTATCTGGAAAGTGATAAATTCAGTTTCACATTCCTTGTTTATCTGTTCTAGAAATAAGGGAGGAGAGTGGTAGCAACTCAAAGAAAGCAAGAGAATTGCAAAGCTTCCCTATCTTGGCAGACAAAAGCCATCAGAAGAGCTTGGCTGCCTGTGTAATCACAGCCTCAGGAAGCTGAATGCTTGCCCAGAGCAGAAAGTCAGACACAAAGGGTTTATTCTGAAGATGAGAGAAGACTTGTGAGTGTTTAGATGTTGATGTTTCTTGTCTAGGTTTCTCTAGTGGCAAGAAAGCAAAATAGAAGTTTTCTCTTTCCTTTCTCTGATACACTGTTAGAAGATTTCTTGTTATAGTTTAATTTATTTGGAAGGAAACCTGAAAAGTTGTGTCTTAAACTTTGATAATATAGGCTAACATTTATTCTGGAGCATATCTTAAAATGAGCAGCTGAGACTCATATGATGCAGCTGGAGGAAAGAGAGAGGAGTTTGATTGCTCTATGAATGCAACTGCTTTGGAATATTATAGGGAGAGAAATGGTCTCTAAATAGCTGAGCCTTAAATCAGTTAAGATTTTACAGATTTGGATGAGAATTATAAAGCTGGAGAAGAGACAGAAGCCTGTTCATTTTGGACCTTACTGTTTATTACATTAGGACTTTGCTAGTTAAGATACTGCTGATTTGAGCTGTCTCCTGGAACAGCAGCAGTGTGTGCAATTACAATCAATCAATAACTTAAAAAAAAAAATAGTCTATTCCTGGTGACTGAGGCCAAAGTAGAAGCACAACTCTGTGTCTTCCATTTGTTAAAGTTTCTTTAAGGAAATTAATGTAAATCTTTTATCAGTTAGTCTCCAAAATTATGGAATATATTTAAAGTCTACTGCTTTGTCCTGAACATCCTGAACAATGCCCTAACATCTGTCCTTTAGTATCTTTCTTACTCAGGGGTTCAGACCCATACGGATTTGCTATAAATAAAACTGATCTCAAAAGCTAATGGAATATTATTTCTGTAGTGTTCCTTTCATTTCAGTGTTGTAATCAATGTGTAGTTGTTTGAACCAAGAGACTCAATTCAGAAATATAAATGCTCTAGTATACTTTCTTCAAAGAAGATGTTCCTGAAGAGGCCATATCCATATAGGTACATGTAATACGTAGGATGTTGCTTGCACTGTCTTGCATGTTAAAATTCTGATTCATCCAAAATTGATTGTTGCTCTGTTTAAAAGATTTTTTTAAAAAGCTTTGTGGTCTTTCATACCAATTTATCATGCCCATGTGCCAGAACTGGCTCTCAGTCTGCTGCCTGCTTCACCAGTGAATTCTGATTCTCTGTACAGCAGCAGAGTATATTGTTGTTCCAAAAGGGCAACACAAATAATGAGAGTACACATTGATCTCATAGATTAATGACCTAAGATTAATGAATTTTAGTGCAGTAGTGGTAAAAGACATGCAAAAAGAATGTGCTTTAACTGTTTTCTTCAAAGGTCCTCTAAATTTTAAGGGCAAGTATTGCTCATCTACTGTCATGACTTAGCAGAAATGACTATTTTAAGCTTCAGTTTTCTCCTTACCATTTCCCAAAATAAAGTGCTGAATCTAATATACAGAAATGATTTATTTTCTGTTATTAATTATTTTCAACTTTACTGATGATATTGCAGAATAAAAAGTTTGTCTCAATGTCATGCAATTATATTATTTTTCCATTTGAAATGCTAAACCCTCAAAAAGTCACTACATTTTGTCAATTGCAGTTGGCAAAGAGTGTCAGTATAAATAATATTCACTTCTCTTAGGATTTGGATGAACTTCAGTCTTCTGTGGACAAGAAATAAGAGCTTATAAGTAGCATATGGAAATATGCATCCATCTCGTAGCAGTCTCGTGAAGGTGCCTTTACTGAGGACAGATTCCCCAGAGCATGCTAATTCTAACATGACTGAGCAACTGACAATGCCAATGTATACTTACCTGTAATCACCAATGCACGTGATTGTAGTCTGATATATCTTTTTAGAGGGCATGTAATTTTCATAGAATTGTCAGGGCTGGAAGGGACCTCAAGGATCATCTATTTCCACTCCCCCTGCCATGGGCAGGGACACCTCACATTACATCAGGTAGCTCAGAGCCCCATCCAGCCTGACCTTAAAAACCTCCAGGGATGGGGCTTCCACCACCTCCCTGGGCGACCTGTTCCAGTGTCTCACCACCCTCATGGTTAAGAACTTCTGAATCTACCCATTTCTAGTTTTGCTCCATTCCCCCTAGTCCTATCACTACCTGACACCCTAAAAAGTCCCTCCCCAGCTTTTTTGTAGGCCCCCTTCAGATACTGAATGGTCACAATACAGTCTCTTGGGAGCCTTCTCCTCTCCAGACTGAACAGTCCCAACTCTCTCACTTTGTCTCCATCAGAGAGGAGCTCCAGCCCTCTGCTCATCCTTGTGGCCCCTCTCTGGACACATTCTATCACGTCCACATCTTTCTTGTAATATGAGCTCCAGAACTGGATGCAGTACTTCAGGTGGGGTCTCACCAGAGTGGAGTAGAGAGGGAGAATCACCTCGCTCAACCTGCTGGCTATGCTTCTTTTGGTGCAGCCCAGGATACGACTGGCTTCCTGGGCTGGAAGTGCACACTGATGGCTCATGTTGAGCTTCTTGTCCACCCAAGGCCTTATTTTAGATACTGCTGTAGTGACTGCTGCTTTCTCTATAACCATGGTGACAAGAGACAGCATTCCCTTCTGCACATCTCCCACAATCTTTGGGGATTTTTAAACCCATGTCTTTCATATTCAGACATATCAAGCAAGCTATTGTTGGTACTGGCATTTTATGTGTCATTTTGTGTCTTCACGTGCTGGCTACACAGCGTAGGCCTTGTTGGCAAGAGTAGGAGGGGGCCACAAATGGAGTTGAATTGTTGTGAAAGAGCTAAGATGCTCATCTGAGAGGGAATCTCCTAGTTCTGCAGACTTTAATTTCTGCTCTTTATCACCTTCTTTGTGTTTTGCCCAGTGACTTCTTATATAAAATAGAGCTGGACTGGGGATGATCTAGGGACCAAACACAAATTGCAACATGAGGAGAAAAAAAAAAGATGATGCATGATATATGAAATGTGTTTGAATTATTTCCATCAACTGTTCTTTAAACAGAAATGCACTTGAAAGGAGAACTTACAGGGCACACTTGAAGGCATGGAAACAGTGGGTCACTACACAATAGTAGGTCACTAGTGATGCACCCATGTCTCCAGTACTCATCCCATCGTGTGCTTCAAAGTGCTCAAATGACTTTTTCCTTAGGCTAGAAAGAACACCTCATTTTCAACCGTGAGTTGGTTAAAAATCGAGGTCATTTCATTCAGGGCTCTCAGGAAATTTTTCAGCACCTAGGGCTGACTCTGGATCATTAGTTTATCCTTTTGGTAAGCAAATATGTATTTGACGAAGTGCAGCGTTCAGCTGCCTTTCTTTCAGTGGGAAATGCACAGATGGACTCTTGCACGTTGGCACGATAATGTACCCATGGAATAAAAATTTTCCATTACCTTTTTTATCCTTTTATCTTGTTTTTGCACTTTGCAGTGCCATAAATTTAAGAAGCAAAAATCAAGCAATAGCTATAGAGCCAGTTTAGTTAAATACCACATATACTGTCACTCTTCTAATAGTATAATTAAACAGGAGTTAGAATTTGCAATATGTAGACTTTTTATCAATTAAAGATAGACAGGGGAGAGTTGGAAGGAAAAAAAGCATATATAAAAAACTTTTGTAAAGGATATATAAAAGTTTTTGTGATGTCAGTTACTTCCATGAGGTTACTCAGAATTGTTGCTTCTTGTTAAGATTTAGAGCCTTGCTTTTTCTTTTCTGTTTTTAATGTACAATGTTCAGTAGATGTTTACTGTTCATTTTATATCTTGGTTCACTGCTGTGCTTTTCCAGATGTTGCTTTGGGAAAATAATTACAATTCAGTCAATCAAATGTGCAATGGTGGGTTCTACAGTTTGGTAAATTCTGTAGTGCAGCTTCTGAAGAAATATTTTCAGCTTATTTAGAGATTAGATTCTCTTCCTGCTCTGCTCTCCCTAAGAATCAGTGCTTTTGTGATATAGTTCAGGGTATAAATACTGGGACACAGTCTCTGCATAATTTGCCACAGGGATGACACATTCTGCTCTCAATAGGTGACACCATGGAGATGGCATATTTTCCACCAGCAAACACCTAAGGAAAACTTATAATTAACTAGCCTTCCAGTTACAGTTTAGCTTTGCATTTCGAAGCAGTACCTTGAAGCTCTACAAAGTTACTGATCCATGTTTCTAAGCATTCCCGTTTATTTTTCCTCAAACGCTAAAGCTATGGGAAAGAAGAGAATGGGAGAGTTATTCTTTGGGTTGGTATGGGGAAGATGAAGATACTGCCAGTTTAGAGGAGGGGAAAACCCTCAAACGATGAAAGCAGAGAGAAAATAACAGATGCAGCATATTTAGATGATTGCAGAAAGTATTGCCGGTTAGCGGTCTGCAAATCCTAAAGATTCAACACAAGTACTGGATAAATTGAAAAAAAGGAAGTAGGTAAGCGTATCTGACTGGCTTTGAACTCCCAAAGAAGTTCAAGCATCACACATCTAATGTTCAAAAAGTACTAAATATTAGAAACACGTTAAAGTAAAGGTTGAGGAGCATTCAGAGAGATCATACCCAGAGCAACAGGGATGATTTCAGTGCTTGGTGTTTACACTAATACAGAAAGAATTTACTTTAATAAGTGCTTCATGTCAGACTGCATGACTTCGTGTGTGTTTGTTTCTGTGGACTTCTGAGTTGTGATTCTTTGTTTCCTTTTGCCCAGGAGAAGGGAAATGGTGAGAAATTTCAAACTACTGAGAAGTTTGTTTTCTGCTTGCAAAGTATAGCTAAGATACTTTTCTAATAGATCACATAAAAGTTATTTATTTGTTTGAATATAGCTTCATTATAGTTTTACACTTGCTATATATCTCTGCAAACTTCTACTTAAAAATTCCTCTATAAACTTCAAAGTAGACAATTCCTGATTTTCACCTACTAGCTAATTTGGAATATTATTAGTGCCTTCTGTGTGTGGAATGAAATGAAGGACACTGTGTATGGACTTTAGCAGGATTCTGGAAACTTTAGACAGCAAACATACCCTCTCAGATTGATTCAATTTCCTCTAAAAAAACCCAATAGCTCAGACAGTCTTTTCCATCCCCATTTTAAAGCCATAGGTGGAGGTGGAATGCTGGCACAGCTAGACAGGGGTGGTATTCTGAATTGTACTGAAGGAAAGGAAAGCTCATTTATCTCAATTGTGTGGTGCCTACACTAGGACAGTATTGTCCTACTGTATTCCCCTTTCATCTCTAGAGATCCATCTCTACTTATTCCCCATCAGCCAGCAGACTCCTCGCAGAGTGAGTATGAGTTTAGAAAGGCCTATAGATCCTCAAAACTGCTCTACAGTTTCCTGCAGTGTGAACTACTTAATTACTGAAGCAACCACAGTTAGGTTCACTATAAATGCTATTGCTTGCAGGAAAGATTGTTGATCCATAAATGTTTCATCATAGTACATCAGGGGACATGCAAATTCCAGATAGTTGCAAAATAGGAAAGCTTTAGGAACTTCAACATATTTTGAATTTTTAGTAACTTTTTCCATTTTGTACCTGGACAAACCTTAAGAATATACAAAGAATTTTGAAAACAAAATTCAACAGACAAAAGAAACAGAAAGGCAATCAATGATAATATCTAGTCAGAAATTAAATGTTTTCTGTTTCTTGGAGTCTTAAGTGTCTAGATTTTCCAAGGCATCCTCTATTGTTTAAAAAATACATAAATTGTCATGATAAAATTAATCTCAATTAAAATAAAGGGAAAGAAAAGGCCCACAATCTTCAGGTATATCATTTAAATTGTGGCAGCAGCTACAATGTGATGATTATGTGTGACACACTTCAGTGGTAATGATGGAGTTATAGCTTTCTTATTTCCACCTGTCCCCTGTAATGTAGTATTACCTCTGCTTGCTAAAACACTAGTGTCAAGTTTATTTGCAGGATGGAGTCATAATTACTAACAATCCCTGAGAGAGAATGGGAATCATCTTATCCCTGTATTGACAAAGCAGGAAAACAATAGCACTAGGGATCTCACAATGTAAGAATGGTTTCTAAAGGAAAAAAAGAGAAAGCAAGACAAGAGGTAGCTTAGTCATTCAGGATACTGTATGACACAGTTCCCCAAAAATTGTAATGAATGCATGGATCCAAGTTTTTGGACAGAAGAGATTTTTAGCAATCCAGTTTTTAGACTTAAAATACAAAAATCTGCATGGACAAATGAGATTATTTATTTGACCATCCACAGAGTAGTACTGCGTATTTCTCTGCAAATAAAACCAAATAAACCAAAACAAACAGGCAAAAAAAAAAAAGAGCAAAATCAGACTTTACAGTCTTCAGTTCAAGACAATTCATATGACACTTCTTTTTTGCTTTTTATTTTTCATCATTGTGTTTTATAATAATCCCTCCTTTCCAAAAGAGCCAGAGTGATCAAGCAATCATTATAACAAGAAAAACAAAACAAAACAAAACAAAACAGACCCAAATGCATACATTTGTTGGTAAAGGCAGGCAGTCATTAGGCAAGGTGAAAACCTTTTCTTGATGCTGTGTAGTTCTTGATTGCACAGAAATAAAGAAATTTCCTTCTTTCAGTTGTCAATCTTATACCTTTCATGTTGTCCTTGTTTTAGTTGAGAAGGAGTCAATTTTCTTCACAGCATCTGGTATGGAGCTGTGTTTTGGATTTGTACTGAAAACAGTGTTGCTGTATAAAGATGGTTTTGTAATTGCTGAGCAGTCAAGGTCTTTTCTGCTTCTCACCCCACTGCACCAGCAAGTAGGTTGGAGGTGTACAAGACATTGGAAGGGTACACAGCTGGGACAGTTGACTATAGCTGACCAAAGGGATATTCCATACTATATGATGCCATACTAAGCAATGAAAAGCTGGGAGAATAAGCAGAAAGCAGGAGGGATGTTCAGAGTGATGGTAACCATTACTTATGATGGAGACCTGTTTTCGTGGAAATGGCTGCAAAGGATCATAGAATCATTGGATGTTAAGGGTTAGAAGGGACCTTTGAAGATCATCAAGTCCAACCCCCCTACCAGACCAGGACTGTAACCTAGCACAGGTCGCACAGCAATACATCCAGGTGGGTCTTGAAAGTTGTGGAGAAGACTCCACAACCTCTCTGGGAAGCCCACCCCAGTGCTGTGTGACCCTCACAGTGAAGAAGTTCCTCCTCATGTTGAGGTGGAACCTCCTGTGCTGTAGTTTATATCCATTGCCCCTTGTCCTATCACAGGGTGCAATGGAGAAGAGCCTGTCCCCTCCCTCTTAAGCCCAGCCCTAATATATTTATAAACATTTATTAAATCCCCTCTCAGTCTTCTCCAGACTAAAAAGCCCAGGGGATCTCAGCCCCTCCTCATAAGACAGTGTTCCAGTCCCTTAATCATCCTGGCAGCATTCCGTTGGACTTTGTCCAGCAGATCCTTATCCCTCTTGAACTGGGGAGCCCAAAACTGGGCACAATATTCCAGGTGAGGTGTCACCAGGGTAGAGTAGAGGAGGAGAACCTCCCTTGATCTGCTGGACACAGTCCTCTTGATGCACCCCAGGATCCCATTGGCCTTCTTGGCCACAAGGGCACATTGCTCTTCCATGGATAACTTGTTGTCCAAGGATCACAAATGAACTTAATCTGTTTCAGAAAAAAATGACCTGTTCAAGCCATCATTTAGTTTTCTCCTTTTCTCATGGTATTTTCTTTTTTTCTTGCTCACATCTTAGCAAGGTTTGGGTTTGGGTTAGGGTTAGCAATCTGCTACGCCACCTGGACACTCACAAGTCTATGGACACAGGTGGGATCTACCTGACAGTGCTGAGGGAAATAGTGGAAGACCTTGCCAAGCCACTTTCCATCATCTGTCAACAGTCCTGGTTAACAGGGGAGGTCCCAAACAATTGAAAACTTGCCATCTAGAAGAAGGGCCAGAAGGAGAATCCAGGGAAGGACAGGCCTGTTAGCATGACCTCAGTAATGGAAAAGATTATGGGATGGTTCATCCTGGGTGCACTCACATGACCTGTGCAGGACACCCAGGGTATCAGGCCCAGCTAGCATGGGTTCATGAAAGGCAGGTGCTCCTTGACCAACCCAATTTCTTTCTATGAGCAGACGACCTGTCTAGTGAATGAGAGAAAGGCTGTGGATGTTATCTACCTGGACTTAAGTAAGGTTTTGACATTGTCTCCCACAGCATTCTTCTAGAGAAGCTGGCAGCTCATGGCTTAGAGAGGTTTACTCTTCAGTGGATTACAAACTGGCTGGACGGCTGAGCCCAGAGAGTTGTGGCGAACGGAATTAAATCCAGTTGGCATCTGGTCACAAAGAGCGTTCCCCAGGGCTCAGTATCAGGGCCAGTCTTGTTTAGTATCTTTATCAATGATTTGGATGTGGGGATCAAGGACTCCCTCAGTAGGTTTGCAGATGACACTAAATGGAGCATGATTGTTGAACTGCTTGTGGGTAGGAAAGCTCTGCCTTTGGATCTGTACGGACTGGATAGGTGTGCTGACATCAGTGGTGTGAGGTTTAACCAGGACAAGTGCTGGGTCATGCGTTTGGGTCACAACAACCCCACGTAGTGCTGCAGGCTTGTGACAGAGTAGCTGGAAAGCTGTCTGGCAGAAAAGACCTGGGATGTTGGTAGACAGCAGGCTGAGCAGGACCAGCAATGTGTGCAAGTGGCAGGGGAGGGCAACAGCATCTTTGTCTGTATCAAAGATAGTGTGTCCAGTGAGAGTGGGGAAGTGACTGTGCCCCTGTACATGGTGCTGGTGAGGCTGTGCTTTGACTACTGTACTCAGTTTCAGGTGCCACAGTATAAGAGAGACATTGAGGTGCTGGAACATGTCCAGAAAAGGGCAATGAAGTTGGTGAAGGGTGTGGAAAACGGGTCTAAGGAGGAGAGGCTGAGAGAGAGGGAGAAGAGAGGGCTGAAAGGAGAGAGTATTGCTCTCCACAACTACCTAGAAGGATGTTGTAGTCAGGTGGGGCTCAGTCTCTTCTCCCAAGTAACTAGTGATAGGACAAAAAAAATGACCTCAAGTTGCACCAGGGGAGGCTTAGATTGGGTATTAGGAAAAAAAAATATTGAAGGAGTGGTCATGCATTGGAACAATCTGCCCAAGGAAAGTGGTAGAGTCACCATCCCTCAAAACATTGCACTGCAGGACATGGTTTAGTGGTTATGGCAGTGTTGTATTGCTGGCTGGACTTGATGATCTCAGAGGTCTTTTTCAACCTTAATGATGTTAGACTATATTGTACCAGAGAGGAAATGTGACCCAACCATGATTAGCTTGGAGAAATAGTAGAATTTAATTTCATGTTTAAGATTATTAAGTTTCATGAACTCATCTGTCTCAGGATACTTCTGAAGTAACTTTTCTACAGAAACTGTCTCACAGGCTTTTTTTTTTCTGGTTTAACAAGTCTTAGATAGGATTATGCATATTTGATAATTTGTGAAATGCTTTAATTCGTTCTTGATATACTAAGCAGATTATTTACTTAATGCTTTAATTTTCCTATGATATACTAAGCAGATTTCATTCATACTCATGTGAAATAACAGTAATTAGCTATACTATGCTTGAAGAGGATTTACTAAAACATTTAAAATATTTTTGTTTCCCTAAATACACTCCCAAATACATGATATTTATAGATCTTTTATGTGGAAAGATTTGGCTGAATAGTGTTGAAATCTAGGTATGTTTTCCCTTTTCAGAAAATTTTGGAAGTTGTGATTAGGCCAAAAATAACTTTGTAATCTCTCTGAGACTTCCAAATAGTAATTACAGCTGCTAGCTTTTAGATACACTATAAGAGTGTAGATCTTCTGTCTGACAACCCTTTTTAAGAGCTGAGACATCACAAATAAACTTTTAAAATATTTTTTGTTCTCTCTAATATGATGGCATTTTTTTCCTCATTATTGTGGATTCCTTGTTTCCTTGATTTCTCACCTTCTACATCAGAATTCAACTTAGCAGAAAAAAAACCAACCCGGAAACAATTGCTTGTTCCACATGAGACATGCTTGCCTGTGAAGACACCCTTACTGAAGTTTCAACATTCTTACTGTCACCCTCAGGTAGTATTCCAGTACTACTACCTCTGGAATTTTCAGGTCAACAGAAATATAAAAATGAGAACTTAAGACCACAATTTAGCAACGAGTTGCCAGATACCTAGTGGCACATTCCCAGTGTAAAGCAGTATTCAGGAGCTATGCATGCAGGTTCCAGAAACCATGACAACACTGAACATGTGTCATGCCTCTCAAATCTTCAGGTGAGATATTCTGTATCATTAGATATAGTGCTTTCCTTAGCCTGGTAATTTCACCAGAATGATTAATAAAAATGTTGCAATGTATTTGGAAGACAGCACATTAGGCGCATTGAAAGGTTTTTGCATGAAGCATATTAAGAGATCAGTCAGACAACTTTGCTTTAGTTTTAAAACCTTAGCTCATGTATATCCATCCTGCTTCTTTCCCACGAGATAAGACTGATACAAGAAAACCAGAGAGATTTTTGTGGATTAGGTTGACAAACCCAATGTCAAAAAGGATTACTGAGGGAAGGGTGGATAAAATAATTAGCTCAATTGAGAGACAGCTAACAGCCCAGCACACACACTCACACACACAAAAGGGAAACTAGAATAAAATAGTGTTCATCATGACATGTTGGCTCACATCTGAGTGTATGTGTCTCCCTTCAACACAGCTCTGACTTGTGTAAGTAAAGTCACACCTGTCCTTTGGTAACTTTCTGGATAAGCACTGCTTCTGAGGGGCATGCTGTGCTGTTAGTAACAATTTTTTTTACACACATAAAATGAACACTGCCATCACAGTTTGAAAATTTGCTAGGATTGGAAGACTTTGAAGTTCCTCTGCATTATTAGCCAGACATGATATAAATCAAGTCATGACTTCAGTGATTCTCATACTTCTTGAAAACATTTTAAAAATTGAAAATGAATGTAAAAATACTCCCCTACTCTGTCATTTATTATTGGAAGAATTCTGTCTTTAGTAGCATGTTAAATAGTGACAGAATATTAATCTGTACAACAAATGATCTTTTGAAAAAAAAAAAAAAAAACAAAACCAAAAAACTTGTTGGTATCTAAAATTACTATAGCCTTTTTTTTTCCTGAATAACATTTTCTGTACCATTTCATTGTACACACAGCTGAAAGGTTTCTCACCATAGTTAATTTATTTTAGTAGTGGGTAGATTGAGATTTTACCTCCATTGCACATATTGGTTCTTTAGAAACAAAAATGTTCTTTCAAGAGATTACTTGAAATCTGATATTTCCGCCTAATATTTCCACTCTTTATAAACTTACTCTTTACATTTGATAGGATACATTTTTAATTTTCTTTTGTTATAGCAATATGTCAGTACTGCCACAGACCTAATATGCATTTATTCTCCTTGTATAGAGTTCATTTCTTTCATTCACTTTCTCCTCTAACTCTGTAGTTGTAATAATCAGACACTTTAAATGCACTTCTTAGTGCAGCTTTGTCACTGATAATACGAATACATTTTCTCGGTCAATAAAATGCCAAACCACACACAAGACATCTTACTGAGAGCGAAATACAAAATAAAGTCTGACTGCTGAGTCAGTGCTTCAGATTTCAGCAAGACTGACAAAGAATTGGGGTAAACATGAATGCTGTAGATAATAAGAATTTGATGGACTGGTACAGAAATAAATGGTCTAGGGGACTTTGGAGCACTCAAGGTCTTTCCAGGTGGCATGCTTGTAAATTAGAGGCATGGGATACAAATGGAGTTGTCAGCTCTGTGCTGTCAGGAGCACATGCTCTGGATGTCAAGGATAGAGAGAGCTCAGAGGAAAGATATAACAGATGAACCTTGCTATATGCATCACAATAATTTGGTCTCTTAATGGACAAAACAAAGGTGTTTTTTTCTGTCTCCTTCCCTCTATGATTTCAGGTTCTTCAATGACCTTTTTTGTTGTCATTCTTGGAAAAGAGAGACAAAATAATTTTATCTGGCAAGTGTCCTTTAACAAATAAGAGGGACAGTCCACTTGGATGTGAGTTGATTTAGTATACAAATATAAAGCTAATGACATTGAAATGTCTCTTGTGTTTTGGAACTGTTATTTGTACTGGAGCACTAATATATATATATATATATATATATATATATATATATATATTAGCAGTTCCAACTCCTCTATCAGAGACATTTCTCAGATGAGTTAGATTTGAATGAGAAATTATCTGAAGATTTATGACTCTCTAAGTACCTTTCCTTGGCGACCATAATGAGCTCAAATTTTGGCACCTTTAAAAGACAAGACCTATCTCTTAATTCACATCCACCTTTAATATAATAATAAGACCACAGGAACTTTGTGAGATAGACAGATGACCAAAGGAAATTGCAGGTTTTAAAAAAGTTAAAAGTATGATGGGGGAGGATGTAGATGTCTTTCTTGAGAGAAATGACATGTTCTCATTTGGAAGAACTGTAAATCACTAAATGAACCAATGTAATTTTCTTACAGAGATAACCCTTACACAGCAAAAATCCTAGTCATTATGAACCATTACACAGAAATGAATATTTCCTACATTTGACCTTTCTATCAGGGGGTATCAAGATCTTCAGTCTCCTTTGCTATACTTCCCCCATTCTAGTGCCCTTTTTAGCTGCAGTTGAAATTTAGAAAATTCATTCAAGCTTTGACATTTGACATTTTTATCATAGGTCACAAAAGGTCATTTCTCCAGCAATGTGTAACATCAAGCAGGAAGTAGTCACAAGTATGAATCCCTCAGCCTGAAGTCGTGAGTTCATTTGTTATCACTAAATAGTTATAATGGACTGAGAAACTACATTACAAATAATCACAGAAAATTGCAAAATAATCTCTCAATGGATGACAGACTTTTATCAATGGCACAGAAAAAATTTGCCATTGGGCTCCCAAACACAATGTAGACATGCTGTTTAGGTGATCGGTGCACTAGATATATCAGAGGGTGGGTCAGAATGAATTCTGGTTTTTAAGACTCACAGAAGGGTATCTAATTCTTTACCAGGAATGTGCCCTCTGGCTATGGATGTATTATTTGTATAGTTTTGCAGTGATTTCACTTACTTAAGAGATGATAGAACAATAATTCAGTTCATACAAGCATAAGTGCAATATTAGTAACAATGTGATGTATACGATGTTATTTGACAGTAAGTCCTAATACCTTTGCAAAGACACCTTTGCAAAGAACCCTATAGCTCTGATGTTGTAATCTTGTTCTTATATATTTATTTTGCTTTCAGTGTTCATTTTGTCTGAACAGACTGTCAGCCTGGTGCAATGATATCTTGGGGGATTTACAGCTTGCATAGCTATGAAAGAAAGGGATGCCTTTTCCTTCTTTTAGTCAGTGTCACATCAGTAAAGGCATCCTTCACTGTTGTGCTGAGCCCAGAGATACTCTGACACGTGTCCCTTCTGCTCCACAAGCCAACCCTTGTGCACTCTGCATTGAGATTCTGTGAAAGGGAAATGAAAAACAGTGAAAGCAGCATGCAAGCAGGTATTATAACATGGCCTTACTAATTTTTTTACTTTCCTTAATGAAAGGGTTTCACTGAAAATGAAAAACAGATTTTCTTTGAATAAACTCTATTTATAGAGCCTTAAATTTTATCTGACTAGGCAGCACATCTCTATTCCACACCATCTTCAATATATAAAAACCTGTGGCATTTCTTTTTTTTGTCTTTCTTTGATTAAACATCTCCTAACTGATCAACCAAGCCAGCAGAAGACATTTTAACTCGCTGCCTCAGAAATGTGATAACTCGCATAAAAATCATAAAATATTCATAAAATATTATTTGTGATAAGTGGGAAATGAAGGCTTCAACTGGAATGTGCATTTTTGGCTATGGCTTTTGAAATGATAATGTATGCATAGAAATGACTTTGTAGTAAGCTAAAGCACAGCTGGAGAGAGGGAAGGTGGTTTTATTACTATTCTGCCTATAGTAATGTCACTGTAATTGCATCTTTCTAAATGGAACAAATGTTTTCTTCTATTTGCTTTTGCCCAAGACCCACAAAAGAAAGATGTAGTAACTGCAATAGCAGATGGCTAAGCTTGTGTGACTAGCAGTGTTTTTGTGTTATTGTTTCTATCGGTCAATGATAACTTTTAACTTCGTGCAATGCTACTTTTGTCATGCCTGTTCTTATTGGGCTGCTACATTAGAACTTCCTGTGACAGTCTGTTCCATGGTAAGTGGCAATTTAAAGGCTATACCACTAGTGGTGAGTTGTTTGCTGCCTGGATTATGACTGACAGTGAGGATTCTTTTGTTATTATCACTATAAATATAATAATACACACTATGACATTTCTGTTTAATTTTGGTGGTGGAACTGGCATTGGGTTTCTGGGGTGTGATGGCAGATGTCCCTCCTGCACTTCTGCTCACTGGACATTGTATATTGCTATCTAATTACTGTACTTATCCATAAAGACCTCTCCACACCTACCTTCTCTCTTTCCTCATCTCTCACTCCTCATTTCCCTCTGACCTTTTCATGAAATAGCCTGACCACCCATGCAAAAAGAACTAGCTCATATTAAGCTTCATGGAACCATCATGAACTTCCTAGGCAGGAACATACCTGTTATTTTGAGAAATTCAGTGTTTGAATTTTTAGTGTGTTTCTATATATCTGTAGTTCATGGGACACTAATGATCAGTTCCTCATATCAGCTCCTCACTAGCTGATGAATAAATCTCCAGTTTGCACCCTTCTTGGCTCATGTAAATCTAATATTATTAATCTTAAATTGCCATACAACAGTGTATGTATTGATGCTACTGCTTCTGGCCTTGCATCCACATCACCTTCTATTTGTTAACATTTCAGAGCTGACAAGTTAGTTTGGAAGATACACTATTAGCTGTTTCCATTTGCCTTGCAACAAGCTTTGTGAGACCTTTCTCAACCTGCAAAGTTTTAAACAATTAAAACACCCATGTGTAATGAAGAGTTGCACGGAAAAATGAGGTTAAACTCTAAGTAAAACTGCTCTTTGTTCACACTGGTGTGCTTTTTAGACTGTTCAGAGCTATTTCTAAGGTCTTAGAATTAATTTGAGGTGGATTTTCCTAACACTACCAATTGGGTTGTTTATTTCTTCCATAGCCAATGAAGTTTGACAGTGTCCTGTCATTGTTAGATGTAGTGATCCAACTTGTTTTCTGTTGAAGGCAGCAAATTTATTTCCTTACAAATCCTTTCTATCGTTATTTTCATGAGAAAAAAAGTGGGGTTCTTTTCCCTAATGGTTTGTATCTGCTTGTTACAGGACACAAGAGTTTCTGGGTGCTTGGTAGCATGTCACAGATCAAGTAGAGGTAGCCTATGAAGTCCCTTCATGTAAGATTCCATATTCAGAAGAATACATTGGTTCTCTGTAAATAAAAGTAAGCTCTATTAGTGCTCATATTTATACTAATACTATCTATTTAACATCTAGAACCTACTTCCAAGAACTTACATTTCTGGAGACATAGTGTTAAAATCTGACTAATGAAAACACAATTTTTTTTTTTCCTGAACATCCAAGAGTTCTTGCCTTACTAAAATATGCAAATCACTCTACCACTTTGTTTAATTGCTGTTTCCTTAAACCCATCAAATCTTCTTAATTCTTTTTTCTTTGTCCTTAATTAACACCCATTCCCTATTGGCTAAAGTGTAACCCAGAAGACCTAAGCTTGTGAAATTCCCAGCTTATTAAACCTAATTGCTATAATAATTAGCAACCATTGGCAAAATATTCATCACATAGAAAGCACAAAGATATCTAATTAACACTCTCAAAATGCTAAGCATTCACTTCTTGGTATTTTACCTGCCTTTTCATGCCTTAATTTCTGGAGGTGTTTGCCATAATTCGTTGTCCTAAGGAGAAATAGGATAAGAATTTTTCTTAAAAAGCTGAATTTGCTAAAACTGAAGTTTTTCACTGCAACAATCAAGAATTATTTTAAAAGCTTCATATAAATTCAATTTCTCAGGCTGTACATAGAATGCCTTGACAAAGAAATGCACAAAGAGAGCTCAGCTCAGTAAATCAGATACTTTGCTGGATGTGGGGCAGAATAAGACACCAAAGAGGAACATCCTGTAACCAATGTGAGAATCATCTTCATTAAGTTACTGCTTAGTCTGTCTGAAGATTTTTTTCTCTTGGGTTTTGTTTAATTTATTCTGAAGGGAATAACAAGGTAGAATCACATTTTAATACTGGTATGAAGGTGTTGAGTTTATCTGATGTGGGAAAGAAGTGTTCTGTAAATCTGAGATGTTTGCGTTGTAGGATAAATAACATTTTCCAGTAGTCTTAAATCTATGGTTTGCTGGAGCTAAAAGAACTGGCATCTGAGACAGTTTCTGCATCATGTTTCATACTTGTACAAAATGGATTTTAATTTCATAGTATACTGTGACTTACATAAGGTGTTGAGAAGACACTATATAGAAAAATAAGGAAGATTTCATAGCTGACAAAAGAAGCTCTTTCCTGAATTGAAACATCTAAAAGTTTAAAACTATTTCAGCCATAGGTGATGTTGTATTTACATTTATTTTTCCTTGCAACAAAATAGAGAATTATTGAACAAGGAAAAACATTTCTACATTTTTTCTCACCTGAAATCCTGTTGCAACCTTTAGGAATTGGTGTATATGACAAATATAGAACCAGGTATTTTATTTATGTTTCAAATGCCAAGCTCACAAAATAAAACTGTGATTCCAGATAAATCTTTGTTTAAGATTATTATTCAGTTTTGTCCTCTAACACCCACAGTCTCTGATGAAAAGCAGCACTTCGCATGCACTGAGCACCACTCTCTTCTCATGACTGTGTCCCGACACTCTTGTGGTTCATCACTGTCATACCAGTTCTGTGTTAAGTGCAACCCCAAAGTTGACAAGGTGGAAGCAAGTAAGATACATCAGTAGAAGTGTAGTCCAAACAACAGTAAGCTTGATATGTAATTGACAATGCAAACATGCAGAAGTCATACTGCACTCTTTAGGGTGCTGACACAGAGTAGGCTGAATTGGCCTGAAGTCAAGCTGTGTCAAAACAAACATTTTAATGGGCCTCAGTAAACAAAGTATTTCAGGTGGCTTTGACTTCTGTCAGAATAGTACACTTCACTTTCTCCAGTGGAAGCTGGAGTTTTGGGTTTTATTGTTGAGTTTTCTGATTTGTATAAAAAAAATCAGTGTCTTCCTACGGATAAAAATAATGAAGAATCTTTTGGTTTTCTGTCTTCATCTCTACTTTTGACAGGGGAAAAGTAAAAAGATAGATTTGACAACTTGTACTGCTTGTCAAAGCATAACATGAAGGAGGATATTTGGATAGTAGCTGGTTAATGATATTCTAATTCCAGTTTATAGTCATAAGATACATTAATGTAATGAATTGATTATATTGCAAATCAGTATCAACCTGCCTTTTTTCTTATATTTAAGTAGCAGTTGCTATTGTTACTAAAAATTTAAATTGTAATTAAAAATTATATTTAATTGCATATTTATAAAATATAATCATAAAATTGACAATAGCAACTACTGGAAAGAAAGTAAAATATGAGGTAAAAATTATTAGCAAAAGCCAAAGGGGACGAGGTGTAACACAAGATCCTGATTTCTACCTATTTCAAAACCCCCTAGTGTTTACTGAAACTGTTTGGCAATATTAACATTTTCCTCTTTTTCAGGACTTTCCTTTGACTTGCAATGAAACAGGTTCAGAAAGAATACTTGACAGGTTGATTAAAATGACAGATACCACAGGTTTGGAATTGGTGGTGATAAATGCACTAACTCCAAATGATGAAGCTCAGTTTAATAAATGCTGGGTAACATCAGACAAATCTGGAGATGCAAATCTTTGTAATAATGCTAATTTATTACAGTAATGGTAGCAAAAGTAAACCAGCTTCTGGGAAAACCTATAGTGGCCTTCCAGTACCTGAAGTGGGGCTGCAAGAACTTCGGGGAGGGACTGTTTACAAAGGCATGTAGCACTAGGACAAGAGACAATGGTTTTAAACTAGAGCAGGGTAGATTTGGATTGGACACTGAGAGGAAGCTTTTTACTATAAGAGTAGTGGAACACAGGAACAGGTTGCCCAGGGAGGTGGTGGAGGCTCCGTACCTAGAGACATTCAAGGTCAGGCTTGATGCAGCTCTGAGCACCCTGATCTAGTTGGGGATGTCACTGCATTCTTCAGGGGGGCTTGGACTAGATGACCTCTAAAGGCCCCTTCCAACCCAGTGCGTTCTATGATTCTATGATTCACATACTGAAAGTGAAGCTCTTACCAAGAAGGCATTCCTGGTCTTGGGTAATGGCAAGGAAGCACAGCCCATCAACTGTCTCCATCTCTGCTAAATCCACAGTCTTTCCCCTCCGCAGAAAGATGTTCCTGTCATAGTTTTTTATATCCTAACTTCAGATGTCTCTTCTTTCTAGGTGACATTTGTCATGATTTGGATGAAGACCTGAGTAATGTAGACATGTATGTTTGGAATGTTATGGTTTTAGTGCGAGAGTAAAATAAACAACTCTCCCACTTCCCCCACTTCCCCTCTGTTTGGATCATTATCACACTGAGAGGTGGAAACTTAAACATTCATTTTATGAGTACGCAAAGTCTTAGCTTGGATGCTATAGCCTTCAAAATATGTTTTGAAGTTGCCTGGTTTTGTTCTTCCAGCCTTGCCTCGCTCATTTTAGCGGAAGCAAGGCTGTCTTAACTTCACATGACTCCTTCCTTCAGCCCCTTGGCAGGCCAGCTCGGATGATCTCCATTCCCAGAGATAATATGAAAATCTCTTGGTCCTAAGCATGACATTTCTCCTGAAGTGCACTAAATTAGCCTACATTCACAGTCTCACAGTCTCACAGTATCAGAGGTTGGAAGGGACCTCAAGAGATCATCAGGTCCAACCCCCCTGCCAGAGCAGGATCACTTAGGGTAGTCTGCACAAGAATGCATCCAGGTAAGTTTTGAAAGTCTCCAGAGAAGGAAACTCCACAACCCCCCTGAGGAGCCTGTTGCAGTGCTCTGTCACCCTCACTGTAAAGAAGTTTCTCCTCATGTTGAGGTGAAATCTTCTATCAAGAATCAAGAATCAAGAATCAAGAAGGTTGGAAGAGACCTCAAGGATCATCGAGTCCAATTCCTGTCACATGGCAACCTGGGCAGTCATCCCACAGGGAAGTAGGGACAAACTTGCCTATGTGTATTCCTGTCATAATCACAGAATCCTAGAATCACGGTGTCTGATCTCTCCCATAGAATAACTACAGGTATAATGTACCAGTGGTCTACTCCTTTTGCCTGTTCCCTAAGGACATTTAGGACTATAGATAAACTTCTAGTAAGACACAGTTTTTCTGGCAAAGAAGAGTCCTGATTATCAGCCTTGAGATGCACAAGGAAATGGTAAGGGAATAGCATATGGGAGATTCTTTACCTTTGGCAGAATAACAGTGTCAAAAAAGAAAACTATCAAGTGAATGCTTACTGCAAAAGAGGTATGACTGTGTAAATTAACACAAAAATCTTTCCATCATATCTTGAAGTTAGTAACAAGTATAATGATGTGCAGTGTCTGACCAGTTACTGAGAACTGAAAATTTGGTTGGCTCAGTTCTGCAATTTGAATGGATTAGTAGAGTCCTAAGAAAATTCAGCCTCAGCATAGATTGTTGTTGAAAATAATGGAAGACTCAGAATGTCTACTGATCAAGCTATAGGCTCCCTGCTCAGACTAGTGTGGAGTCCAAAAAATGGGCATGTCACATCTATTTGAGTATGCCTCACAGCGTGTTAATTGTAATATGAAAGGAGTAGCTAATGGTTCAGATCCCTTCAGGAAAGAGGAGAGATAAATGAGTCAAGGTCTCCCAAATCTTAAGGGACATTAAGTTTTCAATAAATAATTTTGAAATCAATGGCTTTGTCTTGTACCTTTTCTTTGTGTCTGTGTAATAGGGATAACACAGAAGATCTCTGTTTTTTCCCAGTGCAGATGAAAATGTAACTATGTTCTGGCAAAATGGAGTCTTTGTTTTTCCCTGAGGTCTCCATATGAGATTATACCCTTACTATGCACCTTATTTCAATACATTACTCACCATGTGACAGAAATTCATTGGGAAGTGTGAGATCAACTAGTCATTTGCAACTAGATGTTTTTTGATTAGCAGGTAGAAACAGCAAAGATGCCATCAGTGGAACAGTACTCCGTTGGCTTTTTTCACTCCAAATCCCCAAGGCCCAGTTCTTTATATCACAACTGGTTTGACAGTGGTCTTGCTTTTTCAGACTCATTCACTGTAAACTCTTACTTCAAAAGAATGCTGATAATAGCTAGAGAGGTTTAGCTTGGTAAATAGCTGTTGTAGTAATGACCTCACAAGTAGCAAATGTCTTTAAAATGTATTTTAAAGAGTGTGCTTCGAATTCTAAAATTAACTGCATAAACTGAGTTTGAAAAGATTCAATTTAACGGTCCAAGGACTCATCTTTATACAATTCCTACACAAAAACTGCTGAGCTCCTTTTCTGACAACCTCTTTTACCTTACCTTGTCTGAAGACTCTCTGCAGCTAGCAAGCTTTTCAAATCCCTGTCAAAAAGACTGAACTGCTGAATCATTCTTTAAAGAAAACATTAAAATAGTGTTTTATAACAAAAGAATCAGCTATAAAATGGAAGCAGAAAAAATGTTTATGTATTGTAACAGAAGAATCTTTTGTGAAAAATATAGAAAATACAACCTTAGGTGTCTATTTGCTAAACAGCATCTTACTATACGTGAAGAATAATGAGTCTCTCAACCATGCTGGATTAAAAAATAAAAATAACTTCTGACTATGCAGCTACAGCTTTATATGCAGGCTTAGCTCAGCAGTAATATCAAAACAAAATGCTTATAATGGCTTTAATTTAATAGGGGCAACAGTACCTGCTTTTGTCAAGACATCAGTGTGAACTACTTTCAATAGATTGGGTTAGGTCTTAAATTTAGGAAACAGTACACCCTATGAAATGTAGTGATTATATGGTATGTAAAAATTCAGGTAAATAGATAACACAAACATTATGTTAAGCTTTTTCATATAGGAGCAACTCTTGGAGACTACGACTTAGAAGTTTCACAAATATATCGAATTGGTTTGTGATTAGTTTAGAGTCAAAATACATTAAGTAGTAGAATGATCATATTTCTTTTGTCTGTTATGATGATACATGCCACATGGATGTGCCACAGCACCAAGAAATTAATGCAACAAATCCTTAGCACTCTCTACAGTGTAATTTGGTACAACATTTCTGCACTGAACAGTAAAATAAGTGTTCACAAGTGTACTATTGAAAGGAAGAAAAAAACACCAACAGTTTCATAGACCTTAAGGGTATTGGTAGTTGCTTTCCATTTCCTTTTAAATATTGAATACTATGCTTTCAAGGTGTCCACATGAAGTGTCTTCTTTATTATTGCATAAGTTAATTACACTTAAACATCTTCCATCAGGTAAGTAAAGATTACACAAAATAAATATTCCGTTTCAATGCATTCTGGACTACTCACAGAAGAATCTGACGTGCTTTAATAACATAAGTCCCAGAAAAACACAGAGCAGCTTCCTCTCCCAAATGCAATTCATTTTCAGGTTAGCTATATATCCCTTATGTGAGACTGATCTTCAGAATATTCCTTTTTATCATCATTTATTTGAAAGTTTTGAGGATGCACAGCTTCTGAACAGCACAGCTGGCTCCATTTAGACTTTGCTCATCATTCAGCCAGCTCTGTTCACAGAACCTGGTTGTACTGAGCTCACTCTAGAACTTCTTTTGAGAAAATACTGTTATTTTTTTTCTCTTGGTAAGACTAGGTGCCATTAGAGTGGCTTTACAAATGCCTGACTTGTCCTTTCCAATTAGCAACAAATATTACAAGATAATTTGTTCAAGAAGAAGATCAATAGACTGGTTGGGAAGAAAGTATTTGCATTTAATTTTAAAATAATCAGAAACACAGTTTTGGTTACTGGTAGTGCAGGAGAGAATGGCAAGTAACTAACTGTTTAGTAAGTCATTTGGGTCGGTGAGATTCACATCTCTGCTCTGAGTTTGAACAGATCAGCACTTGAATCACCGTTAACAGCTAAGGCTCTGATTTTTGGATGTGGTTACTGCGTGCAAAGAATTCTCTTTTCACCAGAAATAACATCCTTGGCACAAAAGGCCTGCCCAGTGCATAGTCTGTCACTAGAAATATGCTTTAGTTAAGTGTTACATTTTTCATCATATAAGGTCTCCTTCTTCATCTTCAGATACTGTAAAACAAGTTTCATAATCATTCTGAACCATGTTATTGCTTTCCGTTCCTTGATTATTTAGACATTACCATTGAGGTCTAACACCAAGAATGCAATGAAATATGTTATGGTCAATATGTTTGAGTGCTGTTATTTTGTTTTATTTTTTGCTACTGCATTGGCATCATCACCTACAATTTTCATTACCTAGTTGTTCTAAATATGTGTTTGACTTTGCTGAAGCAAGTAGACTGAACTATTAGAATTCCCTTTATCAGCTTTACCTGCTTGTTTGCTGAATGTATGTCTGTTAGATATCCCATGCTTCCATGTGGTGCTCAGTTCCTGTAACTTGATTTTGCTGGCTAAACACAAGTGCAGTGTCCTTTGAGATGTCCTGGGTACCATGTCATGGCTTTCATATGACTATCCAGAAAAGCACAGGTCTTCCATGCCCTTTATCATATTTATCCCCAATCCCAACTCTTAAAAACACACGTCTTTCTTAGGTAGGTGAACCAACTTCCAAAAGTAGGAATCAAGTCAGGATTAAGGCACTGGTCAGTGGAGTTTAAACAGTCATTCATATTACCAGAAAAAACTCTGTGGCTGAGCATTTAATGTCTTTTTAGACTCTTCTGATTGTAGCTCTTCAGAATAAGATCCAACTGAACATGCAGACATCTGAATTTAGTTATTTCAAGTGTAGTTGCATCCACCCTTTCCAACCCTTCCTCAACTCATATATACCATGAGAAACCTCCATCCTGTATTAGTGTTTCTTCCTATCCTTAAGCCATCAAGTTCCATGAAGAAATCTCTGTTTCTTAACTTGGACAGCAACATGTGGACACATAGGAGATCTGGGAATCACTCGCCAGCTCAAAGCCACCCATACCTTCAGCACTACACTAATTACTCTGTTTCAATTTTTCTCTTAATGCCTATAGCCATTTAACCTCCAATGCTGGGATAGAGTAATAATGTTTCCTGCAATGTGATGATACCAAGGACCACTAACTAAGGATCAGAACTGCATTATGGACACGTGCTTAGGCTGTGGTCTTGATGTTTCTGCCTTTAAAATTTACGCCCTTTGTGCGGAGTCCAGATGCCATTGTACATTATCCTGATCTCCCATGCATTACACAACTTCTGTGAGAAACCAGGGGAAACCGTTCCATAAAAATTGTGCCAAATGTGACTGGACATACAAAGCTACCATTTTCCATGTTATTCCACAGCAATCAGTGATCCTGATCCTCAATCAGAAGCTGTAACAGCTAGGTCTTTTTAAAAGGTTTATTTTTAAAAGGTTTATTTTTAAAAAAATAAACCTGTGAACTTCAACCCACCTTTTGCTACAGCCATAGTAGATCAAATATGATGCATCTCTCCCAAACAGAATAGCTTTGGTGTGTTTGGGAAGTAGGTAACCAAATTATGCAAAAAACCTGTTTGATCATCAAAAAGTGTGAAAGTGTCCAGAAGTACCTATAAAAAGCAGACTTGTCATGGGTTAAATTGAATATTTGCTGCTGTTATTCAAAACTGTCCTACCTCATGTCAGCTTCAAAATGAAAACGCTGGCTGGAGCAAAGTATCATGGGACTAGAAGAGAAGATTGTAACATGAAAGGCTTCCTGTTCCAGCTACCACTCTTGGCTCATAGGTTTTGGGTGTTGACTCTTTTTCTGTGAGGATGGCAGCATGACATGTGGGAGTTGGTTTTCTGCTTTATGCCATGTTTTTTTTTTCCTCCATTTCATTGCATTTTTTCTGCAAATAGGCTAAGCTATGGTAATTGTGTGTTGTATTTTTAGCTAAGGTAATCGTACCTTATGTTATCTGATTTATATTAAATTCTTTTGTCTCAACTCACTCTCAACCCAGAGGTTTTGTGTATGTGTGTTACTTTTCCCTCACTTCTGTGTTGAGTCAGGTGCTTTAGCCTGTTACAGGACTGTAAGCAACAACAAGGACAATAACAAATCAGAAAACAACTGTGTGGGCTGATCAGGCTAACCACTAGCAAACTATATCTACCTTGTTTTTATAACTAAGAAAACTTATGCCTTTTGACATGACAGAATTTCTGGAAAGACTCTGAAGAGAGAAAACCCGTGACCCTGCATCAGGATCTGAGTCTCTCTCTAGTCTCTAGGGAGCCCCAGGAGTGGAAAGGAGCCCAAAGGAACCTGATGATCCAGCTCCTGGACCAGGTGCAGCTTAAAAAGGAACCACTACAATGACCTTTCCAGTCTCCCTCTGGGACTGCACCATCACTCTGAAGGGCAGGGTGGACATATAAGAAACCATCACATAAGCCACCTGACTTTGCTCCCTCACTGCACCATCTCCTGCATGGGACAAGGGTATTGTGTGATTAATAAAACTGGATGTATCTGTGATTAAAGTGCTTTGATGTTCAAATCTCTTTAGCTTTCTCACTGCCATTTGGTCTTACACCACAACAGGAGAGTACAGCAGGAAGTCTGTATAAACCTACAACACAAAAGCAAGATATTATCAATTTCTAAACCACTGCATTTCGGTCAAAGCCATTCAGCCGTTGCTTGCTTTCACAGGATTGTCCCAGCTCAAATGTTTGTGGCCCAATATACAATGTTCTACAAGAATTCTCTGGTTTTCCTCAGATTTAATATTGCCAGTCTAGACTTCTTATTTAATCAGATGCCTAGGAAAATTACCTGAATATTCTCTGGTCTAGAGATAGCCAGCACAGCTTTGTGAAATTTAATTCTCCTGAATTATAGACAAGAGTTCAAAAAGGCAAAAAAAGGACAGAAATTTGAGCGCAAACATTTTTTGAGCTTATGACTGAATTAATTTACTTTTACCACAAAAGAAATTAATAAAACACTAGGAATTGCCTATAATTTGAACTGATGTGCAAGGCAGTGTGTAGGCAGTCTAGATTTAAGTGGGAGTTTGAACAATAGATACACAGCCATTCTGTCCTAATGTGATAGGAAGTTAATGAGTCAGGCTGCAAGGGACTATTCTTATATGTAATGAGGAATACAGACTGTCAATCAGTTTTATAAAATTTCAATTATGTGGTGGTTAGGCTATTCATACAACCTCAAGAAGAGAACCATGTGTTGTGAAGGTACCATTGTGCTTCAAAATGAATTACAACTGTTCTTTTCCATTCCTCTCTGTATAAAATAATACAATGACAAAAGGAGGACTGGCTTCTAGAAATGTTATATTCTTTAGACTCTGGAAAGAAGACCAATAACTTTCTCAGAAACCACATCTCTGGTCAGTTTATGATGATTTAGACATTTAATATAAGTGCCAAGATATTAATTCTCTTCAGAAAAAAAACAGTAGATATTAGCAAATATTTGGTCATGCTTTTTAAAGGTCATTTAACCCTATTCCTTTTATTTTCCAAGTTTTTAAAGGTTAGATACCAATACTTTTTGTAGTACTTGTATACTGTGCAATCTTGTCCTGCCATCATTATACTAACAGATAGCTGTGCTTTGCAAACAAACAGGCAAGTTAATATGCTCTAAATGTGTAAGAAGTAGAGATATATTTTTCAGGTATGAGAACAGGAGTAAGGGCATAATGGGGAGAATCCAAATATTTTTAAGTCAAAAAATGTTTTAAATGGAAGACTGAGCATCCCAAAATCCTGTTTGCAAAGTAGAAATCACTGGGAGTTGTCTAGTAAAAGAAAGCAAGCAATCTCAAAGCTCCCTACCTCCAGAATGACCTACAAACAACACTGACATTGGCAGCACTTCTAGTCACTGAGTATTCTGGACTGCTACACTTTGTATGTCCTGAAGGCCAGCTGAGTGCTTAACTGCAGCCACTCACAGGTTCAGAAATGTGGAAATTTAGAAGTTTTCCTCCAAGAGTCAGTTTCACTATCTTTCCTTTTGGGTCCTTTGGTCTTAAATTTATGACTAGAGAATCTTCTTTCAAAAGAAGATGTTATTACAGTGGAGACCACAACTGCTACACTTAGAACTACTTCAATTATTTCTGTGCATCAGACTATGAAAATCTATCTTAACATCTCAAAGTAACAGATGAAAAAGGAAGATTTCTTCTGTAGTATTGTTGACCATTAGGTCATTACATTAGGACTGTCTCTGAAAAAACGAAACCTAAAGGAGCAGGTTTATCTGTGGATTGTTTTCTCACAGATTTACATTTGCTTCAAAGAGATTTGGAGAGGCTGCTCCTTTACTGATAGTTATGTGAACCGACTGTGAAAAATTTATGCTGGTTTACTTAGCGTATTCCTTAAATGTATTTCCTACTTCCACACAATCACTATTGCTACAAGTTACACATTTTATTTGCTTGTGTGTGCAATATGGGAGTCCTCTAATTAAAAAGCTGCCTACCCAAGCTATTTAAAACATGGTTTCCTTAAAAAACAAACAAACCAGCCCCCAAAAGCCAAACAAAACAAACAGCCAAACAAACCCCACAGCGTTCTCTTATAAACAAAACAGCATAAACATAACAATACCACATACCAGCAGGCCATGTGCTAACTGGTGTGGCTTATTTTATTCACTAGATGAGCACTCTGCAGAGATGAAAGTAAGAATTTGAGGACCACTAAACACTGGATTTTCTCAACATACAGAACCATCTGCATTTCAGCAGTTTAATCAACTGTGAAATATTCAATGTTCAACAGACCTAAAATACTCTCATTTCTTACCCATGATATAATGATCTAATGCCTATGTATTGGGCTGAAATAGGCAGTATGATTAGGAAAAGATCCAAGATTGTTTAATAAACCTCTCTGCTCCCTTTTTTACACTTGAGTCCAAAGTGCACCAAACAGTTGTTATCCATACTTTTTTGTTCTGAATTTATGTTTATCGTAGGTAAACAACCTTCAAGGATAATATGCAGAAAAAACTTGTAAGGAAAAAAAAAAAAAAACAACCAAGCAACCAACAACAAAAACCAACCAACCAAAACTATAATAAAATTTCCACAGAAAAGTACACAATTTGACAATCAATTTTCTTACTTTAGAATAAAGAAAGTGGTTCTTGCAGAACTTGAAAACTGTGAAAATATATGATTGCAGTGGCAGTTCACTTATTAAACATTCATCAAAGTGTTGAGTATCTCTTATTAATTCAGTGGTTCAGATACGCCCTGACAAGAGCACCCAACCACAACTCAGTGATGAGAGCAGCAAATACTTCTGTTAGACCAGTACTAAGTACTCACCAACATGGTTCTGTGTGCTGGACACAGACACTAGGAAAAAGATTTCTATGTGCCTTTTTGGAAGATTCTATTTAAAATTTCCTGATCTTCTTTCTGTTTCTTTGTTTTCCCATCGTCATCTATCTCAATGATATCCTAATCACAGGATCACAGGGAGTCAGGGGTTGGAAGGGACCCAAAGAGATCATCAAGTCCAACGCCCCTGCCAGAGCAGGACCATACAATCTAGCTCAGGTGACAGAGGAACGCATTCAGATAGGCCTTGAAAGTCTCTGGGAGAAGACAACTCCACAGCCTCTCTGGGGAGCCTGTTCCAGTAGTCTGTGACCCATACAGTAGAGAAGTTCCCCCTTGTGTTGAGGTGGAACCTCCTGTGCTGCAGATTACATCCATTGCCGCTTGTCCTATCATAGGGAGCAAGTGAGAAGAGCCTGTCTGCTCAGGCTCAGCCCTCAGATATTTACAAACATTTATTAAATCCCCTCTCAGTCTTCTCCAGACAAAAAAAGCCCAGGGGATCTCAGCCTCTCCTCATAAGGCAGTGCTCCAGTCCCCTATCATCCCTGTAGCCCTCTGCTGGACCTTCTCCACCAGGTCCCTGTCCCTCCTAAACTGGGGAGCCTAAAACTGAACGCAGTGCTCAGGATGAGGTCTCACCAGGGCACGTAATACCTATCTCAGATTCTGAGGAATAAAAATACACATTTCCCTCAAGAAATAACAAGAATCTGCATCCGTATTTGCAATATGCCTTCAAAGAAATCAAGAGGTTCCAGCTGACATTGTCCAGTTCTGCAGGGCAGAAGCAGACCTCAGTCGTGCTAGCAGTAAGGTAGAGGGATGGATGTAGTAATTACCAAGAGAATAATAGGGAATAAATAACTATAATTGATGTTACTTCATCTATGTTTTTTATTTCTTATGATAAGATGCTTAAATGTGGAGATAAGGTAAAAGAAATTACTTGTACAACTTGACAAATTAGGGAGTTTAAATTAAAACTGGAGGATATAACTGATAAGGGAAAAGGAGAATAAGTATTTGTTTACAAAATTTCTTTCTCTCAAGGTAAAATTGGTTTTTACTTGCCACTGGGTAAAAGAGTGTATCTCTCTAATTAGTCTGCCTTGGCTGCTGTGTAATAACTTCTTAGAGCACATCAACTTGAGGGTGTATATAAACTCACTGCAAGTTCAAAATAGGTATTAAGAGAAAGTAGGTATTAAGACTCAACTTCTAATTCAAGAGGAAGGATGGCACAATGATTTTCAGTGGCACAGAATCCTGCTGATATTCCCTATAGAGTGTAAGACTTACTGTGTGGTTCTGGGAGTCCTTTTAATCTCTCAGTGCATTCATATTCCAATCAAAAATTCCATCAGATTTTTTTTTGTCTTATAGCACTGTCAGTTACATCAATGCTCTGGTGATTAGGAGCATAAAAAGTTTCAGGAATAAGTGAACCATTGTGTATATGAGTACCTCCAAAACTAGAAATGTAAAGACCTCATTTTCAAGGTAAGATAGATATGTAAATACCATATATTCTGAATGACATCCCAAAGAATGAGATTCTCATAGGAAACATAAGAAGAAAAACATCCCTTTAGCAATATATTACCAGCTGTTTTGCAATTCATGACTAGTCAGTTCATTTGCATTTATGTATTTCAATATACAGTAGAGCTAACAATATTAGACACATCACACTCGGCAGTTTCTTGGCCTGAATAATAGAATTCAAAATGAGGGTTGCATTTTCCAGTTAACCTCAGTGCAGAAATATTTTTTTATCAGATTTGACTGCAGTTACACAGTAAACCCACAGAGCTGAAAACCAGGCTATCTCAAGTCCATGTTTCTTTAGATGTATTGCTTTTGTCTCTAATATGGCCTAATGGCCCTGCAGTATATTTGTGAAAACCAACAGAGCCTTGCTGTCAAGTTTGGGTGAACAACCTTTCTATTATATGTCCTCTTAACCTATATAAACCTGATCTGTAATGGTTAGATGCTATTGCATTACACTGTGATCATTAGCTGGATACTGACCAACTCAGTTGGATATTGAAAACAACTCATTTGAAATCAGACTTTTTCAGAGTAATGTTTATATCATTAAATCTAATTATTACATTCTCAGTGGAAATAAAAAAAAGATTCATTGTTTGGTGTGGTTCAGCTTCAGAGGCACATTTTCAGTGGATTTGTTAATGTGCATTCCTACATGTGAAAAATAGAAACTCTATAAATAAAGACATCTTTCAAATAAGCACGTTTCCATTTTTCAGCTAACATTACACAATATTTTTAAAGAACTGGTAACTATTTATGGTGGGTTGAACACACACATGATGAGGAAGTGTTTTTTTTTTTTCCCAAAAGCTGATGATTCAAATTATTGAGTCTGATCTTGTCAGTGTGGTGAAATGAATTTAAATAATTGCCATGAATGTTGAATTGACTAGGTTTGTAAACATTCAGCATCTTAGTCACAGTTTAACGAGCTTCTATAACTACTCATTTGAGTATTTCTACAAACTTACATAGATTTGAAAAGGTAGGAATTTTTGAAACAGAAAATCTTGTACCAGGTTTAATAATATTGTGTAGAAAATTACCCATTTCCTTCTTTCAAAAGAACTACCTGCACTAGATTCTATGGTCCTGCTCTGGCAAAGGGGTTGGACTCGATGATCTCTGGAGTTCCCTTCCAACCCTTAACATCCTGTGATCCTGTGATCCTGTGAAGTGAGATGCATGTTATGTTGTGGTTGTGTACATATTACCTGTGCTGAAAATATGTTACAGAGAAAAATTCCTAGAAGACAAGCAGCACAAATACAGTGGGAATTGGTGCTGAAACAGTAAAAATAAATCTCTGTCTTGCATAGAAGTTCTTAAAATCTTCTGTTTATAAAACAGATTTAAAAAAAAAACACACACACCAAAAAAAACAAACCCTGGGATTTGAAAGACCTAAGTTCTTTGGAGCCTCGGCAAATACCTATAAGTAACATTTTTCAAGCAAGATACGAATGCTGTCTTCAAAGCAGCTAAAGATGTTCTCTCTCCTATTCAGAAAAACATTACATGATCTTATTGTTCTGCTATTGTTCTGCTTATGACTTTAAATCTCTGTTTTCTCAATGACTATTTTCACCTACTCTTGTGCTAGTACTTCCATTTAGTTTAATTTGTTCTTTTTCTGGTCTAATATATATCTGCCTGATTTATTAACAAATAATAAGCCTTTCTTGGTGTCTGCTGAAGAAGCCAGGTACTTTCAGATCCTTGTTTTGTATACCATATTGTAAAAATAATCCTTCTCTATCTCACTCATCTCTGCAGATTCTTCAACAAATGGGAAGAAGTGAAATCTCATTCATCCCTGTACTCAAATGCTCATTACTATGTTTTAACCTTTTTTGCACTGTGCTAGTGCAGTTGCAAGGATCTGCAAGACTTAAGAGTCCACCAAACAGAATGTAGACTAAACGACCCACACCAGTCAAGCCATAGAGAAGGTGCACTTGTTAAGTGGTATTTCTGTGACTTGAGTCCATCTACAAAGAATTAGTACAGATCAAACACACCTGTTTTTATGTAGTCTAATAGGGCAACCACTGAAGAAATCCAGGTTATAATCCTTCATCATCTCTGTTTTCTTGTAGTTAATGTAGAAACGTTAGGCTTCAGAACAGCGAGGAACACGAGATGGCCTACAAGAATACAAGTGTTTAGGTAGTGCATGCAAATAATGTTTCATAAAAAGCTTTGCATAAAACAGAAGCCTGTGGTTAAATAGAATCATAGAATGCATTGGGTTGGAGGGGACCCTTGAAGGTCATTTTGTCCAACCTCCCCTGCAGTGGACAGTGACATCTCCAGCTAGATTAGGTTACTCAGGACACCATTAAGTTTGACCTTGAATGTCTCCAGTGAGAGCCTCTATCACATCTCTGGACAATATGTTTCAGTATTTCATCACACTCATTGTGAAGAATTTCCTCCTAATGTCCGATGGAAATATATCCTTCTCTAGTTTAAAACCTCCTTGTCCTATCACTATATGCCTTTGTAAACAGTCCTTCCACAGTCTTCCTGTAGGTCTTTTCAGATATTTAAAGGTCTCCTCAGAGCCTTCTTTTCTCCAGGCTGAACACCTACAACTCTCTCAGCCTGTCTCAGTAGGAGAGGTGCTCCAGCCTTCTGGTCATCTTTGTGGCCATCCTCTGGAACAACTCCAGCAGGTCCATGTCCTTCTTGTGCTGAAGGCCCCAAAGCTGCGCTGAATACTATGGGTGTGGTCTCACCAGAGTAGAATAGAGTGATAGAATCACCTCTCTCAGTCTGCTGGCCACACTTCTTTTGATGAAGCCCAGGATGCAACCAGCCTTCTGGTCAGCAAGTGTGCATTAGAATCAAAGAATCATAGAATCATAGAATTGTTAGGGTTGGAAGGGACCTCAAGGATCATCTAGTTCCATGCCCCCTGCCATGGGCAGGGACGCCTCACACCAGATCAGGTTGCCCAGAGCCACATCCAGCCTTGCTTTAAAAACCTCTACCACCTCCCTGGACAACCTGTTCCAGTGTCTCATCAACATCTCACACTGCTGGCTCTTGTTCAGCTTCTCATCCATCAGTACCGTCAAGTCCTTTTCTACACGGCTCTCTCAATCTCATCATCCCCAAGCCTGTACTGATAATGAGAATTGCCCTGACCCACATGCATGACCTTGCACTTTGTCTTATTGAACCTCATCAGCTAGAGGTTTGATTACTAGCCACTAACAACAATTCTTAAAAATGTCAGACATCTTTTGCCCTTGCTAAACATGATTCATGTAAACTCTGATCAAAAGTTTCCATATAGAAAAGAGAAAACAGGTAAATTGAATTGACTGTACATCATATGTAAAATGGAGTCATATGTACATATTTATATATAATTTCTAAAATAAAGAGACTTAAATCTGTCAGATGAGATTTGAAAATGAAAAAGTAATACTAAGCTATTTACTAAACTGTGAATCATGTAACTTTTTTCCAAAGCTTTCTGAACTTATTAACTTCTCACAGAATATCTCTCATAGCTGCTGCTCTCCACATCAGTCAAGCAAGGTCAGCCAGATCATCACATGTCTTTGCAGCAGCTGCACTGCCAGAGTGCACAATGGGTTGTTTATCGTATCTTTTTCAGAGGCCCACAAGGCCAGGATATCAGTTTAGTCAGAACAAACATTTTAGCTCCCTTGTTTTCTCACATGATACATTTTCCAAACCGCTCTTGCAAATCGTATTTGTGTTTTCATGCAAACATCTCCACTAAAGCTTTATATATTTGCATACAGATGGATTGCTTACATGAATAGAAGCTTTGATTTCTCCCATAGAGGACAGGTGACACTATTGCATTTGGATGCCAGTGGTCTCATCCTGGCTAAGACCTTGACATCTGTGGTCAGCAGTAACTTGTTATTGCACTGGGGAAACAAAGGAATTAAGCAAGCAGAAATATAAATGAAAACAAGAGGAAGAAAAATAAAAGGAGGGAAAGCATCTTTAATGGAATAATGATGCAGAAGAGGAAGCTAGATGAGAAACCAGGTGGCAGAAACTGTGGCAATCACATAGGTTCAGTTTTACATTCATGCTTTATACTAAATAAGTCAGTAATGACTGAACAAACAATTCCACAAACACCATATGTCCTAAAAACCTTAGTCATTCCTGACTAGCTTATTTTTCTCAAGGAATGATGCATCTCCCAGGTGGTTTGTCTATAACATCTAATTCCATTTTCTACTGAAGAAAAATGGTTGTACAGAGTTAGGAAACCATGCAGATTCCTCTCAAATCTGTTTTAGTCTCTTGGTCTGCACATCTGATCCAGCTGTAAGCAGTGGTGGTCGTACGCAAGATCTGAATCTATACTGCCATGTCAACATAAAAGAGATTCAGTGACATATTTCTCCCCAAAGTGAAAAGATTATTTTTTTAAGAGTACATTATATTAGGATACGTCATGAAAGCTTTAGTTTTACATTCTTAAAGCTTTCTCAAATTTTTTAAACAGCTTGCAGATGTATTTCGCTGTGATAAAAATAAGAGACATGAAACATAGCCACAAACAACCCTTGTTTTTAGCACCTTGTGCAGAATCCGGGCTTTGAAGATGCTCCAAAAAACTCTGTGCTCTAAAAAGTCAAGATTACATACGTTTGGCAGCTGTGAGGTTTTTTTATGAAGTAAATGTCACTGATGAGGAACCTGCCTTCCAAACATAGGTATCCATACTGACTGCTCGAAGTAGACATTGTGAATTGTCCTTATATATATTTAGCTTACATGTACATCTTTTTTTTTCATAAGATTCACCACAGCTGACAAGCTTTGAATACTACTATGCTAAACCAAACCTGTATAATTATCTTCTTCAAATTCTGTGTGATCACATAACAGAAATAACAGAGTTATAGCAAAACTTTTAAGTTAAAATGTAGCTTTTGCCTTTACAAGAAAAAAATAAAACAGCTAAAATGAAAATGTATATCTGTTGTCTATGAGACTAATAAGAAACAGAATTGCATCATTAGTCATACATACAAAATATGAAAATAGATTCTATTTCATGCCAAATTATGAGGATGGAAAGGCAATAATAAACCAATATCTCTGTTTTTCAGAGAATCTTAAAGAGTTAGGGTATATAAAAATGAACCTGTGTTTATTAATACACACATACAAATCCTTTAATATACACTGAATATATGTATTTGTGTGTATGTGTGTGTGTGTATATATATATATACACATTTATATTGGATATGCACAACATAATGCAAGAAAATATTCATGGTTACCACTTGATCTGCAAATAACTTGCCTTGCCTTATGTAATATTGAAATTAACCAATAATAGCTTGGAAAGAAAGACAAGTTTCAGAATAGCATATGTGCTCAGCTGTAGCTGAAGAATGTACTTCAGCCTCTATGTGAATTGATTTAGCTCACAGAGGTCTTTGCTACACAGGAGATAGAGCTTTTAGTGCTTTCTTCAGTAATGAGGCCACAAATATTGTTAGTGCCCTGACAATTTAATGAGAGATTGTTATTATGGTCTTTGTGATAGACTAACTTAGGAGTGTACTTCAACACCATTTTATGGTGTTTATAAAGCTGCAGATCCAGAATCACAAATTCCACACGAGGTACTTTGCTTTGTATGTTTGACCCACTGGATTACTGCAAATTTATTGCTTGTGGACATTCAGTGCAGTACACAAAAATCTTTGCATCCCTGTGAGGTACCAATGATCGCTCTCAAAAGCTTAACTTCACTTGACGATTGTTTAACAGCCAGAGGAACACTCTGAAATTACATACAATTGTATGTTTTCACCAAAGGACAGAAGACCAAATTCTGTGTGATGCTGCTGAACCTAATGGTGTCATGACTGTAAATCAACAGTGAACTAAGCCAACATATTGCATGCCTTACCATTAGCTAATCTGTGGAGGTATCACAACAGATATAAACGTTTACTTCCCTGTTAAAGAGAGATGACAATTTGAAAGTAAAAAAGTTCTTTTCGAGGGATTTACTGGTGTTCGTCTTTTGTTATGAATGGCACCAGAAAGCAATGCTGGTTAAACAGGTATTACCCCATGTGAAATGGCAAGAGGTAGACACTAAGAGGTGTGAGAAACCAAAAGAAACTGATTAGATTTCACTATAACCACTGCTTACCTTATAAAACAACATGCCAAAATGAATATTCTCTTTAAAAGAGACATTGCGTGTAGAAAATTAATTCTATAGTAATATAATATCAGATAGTATTTGTGTTCCTGAAGAGGCATTGGTTTTTGATTTAATTCTGTATATTGTGAATGTCTGAACTGTTGTTTGGGATGAACTTTCCAAAGGTCATGGTAGATAAGTGCACAGGCATGGGCCACAAAACCATTTCACAGCAGACTAAAAAGCTGTCATCATGCTCATGGTCAGGATCCTTAGTCAAATGCACACAGCGTCTATCAGGTTTTTCTAAATACAAAGCCTCTTTAGAATATTGTAAATATCCATTTATTTATATAGTATGTTAAAAATGCCCACTCTGAAGGATTTATTCTTTATTTTAGTGGCCAGTAGAGTTTGGATATATACAATTCCACTACTTTTAGAAAAAGTTCTGTATATTCATGTGCTAAAATGTTCATTTTTCAGAGATTGAGATTCTTTTATTTTTTTTTTTTTCACTTTACAAAATGGTATAAAGTATTTGCTGGTGTAGCAGTTTCTCCAAGCTCCACTAAGTTAACAATTTTTTTTGTTTCTTTCAGTACCATGTATTCTTTCTTCTAGCCCTGTGGATTATATAGCATACACCATTCATGTGAGATACTTAAAATCATTAAAATCCACCATTTTTAGGGTATTGCTTAAATTCCATAGATGTAGAATAGATGTACACTAGACAGAAAACACAGATGTATTTTCAGACACATACAAAACCCCACATATATATGTAATAACTCTTTTCTTTGAGTAGAAGCTGCTGAAGATTTTTAGAGAGCATGGAATTTATTTGTTGGTTTGTCTCCATTCAATATAACCAAACAAATGTGGTCTAAAATATAATTACTGACATTTTTCAGATTCATGAATTAAAAAACAGCTGTCTGCTGCTGTTAATAATGCTATTTAGCACAGTCTTCCTGGACTGGATTCTGTATGTGTTAATCAACTAATCATTAATTCAAACTCTCTAAATTACTGTAATCTTGTGATAAGTGAATTCATGTACATGGTATTTTCCTCTCAAAAGGATGTTGTCTAGATTGTACCATGTGTCAAAGACTTATTCTGTTAAAACAATAAGTGGCTCAATAAAGAAAAGGAAAGGTTTGAGATTCATTTTGGAGTGATTGTTTTGACTTCAGTCATGAAAATGCTACCGTTCTTGCTTTTGATGAATATACTGTCAGGAAGAGCACAGAAAATTACCACCCTCCCCAGAAATCCCTCTTCAGCCTCAGTGGACTCTTTCTGACAACTTCTGTTTTGGTAATTACTGCTTTGGCACATTTGTAGGTCATACACAGTCTGCTGAACTTGTGTTATCCAATATTCACATAATCAATATGAAACATTAGCGCAAACATATAGGCTTCATCAGAGGCGTGGTCCTATTGAACTTTTTTTAATTACCAAGATTCCTAAACCTGCCCTTTAATCCCCTCCAGATTTTCAGATAAATAAGATTGCTACCTACATGCAACAACAATGACATTCTGAGCACACCAAGATAAAGGTCTTGTGAATCAAATCACTGTGTAATTGTCCTTTAACACTCAAGTCACCTTCATTATTTACGTGCACTTTTAAGAAACTGCTAGTGTAGTCTAGGAGTGCAAAGAGTTATTTAAACAAAGAAACGTTTTTTTCAGTATGCAGCTCTTGGATAAGAACTTGACTCTCTTGCTAAGGAAGTAGTGTGCTAATCTTTTTCATCAGACAGCTTCTTATTCATGGGTTTTATTTACTCACAAAGGTCTTGAACTTGCTCCTCTCAAGTCAATTGGAGTTTATCTCCTGAATAGAAATAGTGGGTCTGGCAGCTAAAGTAATCTGAAATTGCTGTCCCTGCTTTGACATTGAAGTCAAGAATTGGTAGGCCTAATTGCAATAAACTCTGCTAAAAGTCTCTTATGGATTCCTGGTGTATATTAACAGTGAGCCCCTCAGCTTCCAGCAGAACTGAATAATATGTTTGAGGCATCATTTGAAAAGCAGCCTTGCAAAAATTACTTGGATTCTTTTTAAAAACATGTTTTTCAAATTCAAGAAAGTATCTATTAAATTACATGGTGATCAGGTTACTGGGACCTATCATGATTAACTGTCTGTGACATCTACAGAGGTATCTGCTGAATACATTATCAGTATTATTAAAATTAATTCATGCTGAGTTATTAAGGTTTAAAACTTAAAAGGGACTGTTTCTCATTATTTAAAGTATCCAATCATTATGAATTCATTTAGCATTATTGCAAGAGTCATATGGTTCATGACAAAAAAACAACTAAGGAAAGCTTTGAAGAATGCATTTGATTTGTTATACTATAAAGTGTTACAGTAGAATGATAAACCTCTTAACACCCTTTAATATGCTGCACATCACACTTAAAAAAAAAAACAAAACCCAAAAACCAAACCAAAACAAAGAAACCAGCAACCAACAAAAATTTTTTAAATGAAAACATAATGCACATATGATTTCAAAGCCTGTTAATTTAATAACAATAGAGCTCATTTCTCTGAATTTTATGTGGTTGAAGCTTTTCCAGGAAAGATACTGAGGAACGAGAATGAGAAAGACAACCTCAAGCACTTACTGAGCAGTGGTCAGAATACAGACCTAGAATGTGATCAAAACATTCCTTTGCTTATTTCAGAGTCATTCTTACTTAGAAATTTCCAAACTAGGATTCTGCTTTTCAGCAAATTCAGTAATGTCCTATTCTTACACAGCCCTCACAGCCCTGCTGGCAGTATGTTGTTTGTTTGTGTTGGGGTTTTGTTTGGTTTTGTTGGTTTGGGGTTTTTCATTTGTTTGTTTGTTTGTTTGTTTTTAATGGGAAGAACACTAGCAGAATAGAATGAAAAGCATAGAGGAAAGTGGATTTTGCTAGTACAAAAATATATACTACTAAGACACTTGGTTCAGAGAATCTGTACAGCAGGTTTAGGACAACAAAAATATCTCAATTTCTTGACTCAAAAATGATGTGATACTTAACAACATGCACCACCTACATATATTTTCAGATGCATTTTCTAGTTTTAGTCTCTCTGTGTATAATGGAGATTTTTAGAACATTGTAAACATTAAATATACAGATAGATAGCAAGATAAAAACCTGGTAATCAGTATTTTAACTTCTTTTAATTTCCAAAATACCTATTGTGGGTAGGCTGATTTTTACTCATAGATACTTGATTATTTTACCTAAAGCTCAGACACTGGCATCAAAGTTAACTTTAATTATACATTAGATATGACATAATAAGTGCAATATAGAGCTAGTTTTGATGGAATAAATAAACTTATATAGGCAAAGATGTTAACCAGACCCGATGCTTTATACTATTAGCAGTTAATGTGAGTTGGATTTTCTTGCAGTGGCCAGAGCAAAGAGCTGCCATTACATTATTACCAAAATATATTATTTTTTTTAACTGGCTATTAATGATAAAAATGAAGACATGTAATTATATAAGACATGGAGTGTTAAGTCTTTAACAGCATTCCATTTCCCCCTTTTTGCTATTCAAAAGAGAGTTTTATAAGAAAATAAAAAAAAAATTCTTTGATGTTTTAGGATGATATTCATTATTAGTAGATGATAGTTAATGGGAATAGGTAAAACAGCCATTTAATATAGATTGAAGTCATGGCCATGAATTTTGTTTTGGATGTTGCTGCCACAGAAACACTCCAGTTCTGCTTCCTTAAATAAAGAATGTCTATAAAGTAAAGAAAAGAAAGCTAGATAAAAGTTATGGAGAGAAATAAATAAATCAATAGTAAGTCTACCTAACAGCATAATAGTTTTTATTTGTGAATTATGTGATAAAGGTATCCCAGAGTCTTTCTGGGCTGAGATTTTGTTTGACCTTGAGACCCTTTAATTTTTGTACATATTTGTGAGTTAAGCATCTCCATTCCCATCAGTATTAGAGGAGATCAGGTTCCTGCAAGGTCCTGCACCTGGGTAGGGGCAATCCCAAACACAGATACAGGCTTGGCAGAGAATGGGTCAAGAGCAGTCCTGAGAAGGACTTGAGGGTGCTGGTTGATGAGAAATGTAAGCCACTAATCACAGTATCACAGTATATCAGAGGTTGGAAGGGACCTCCAGAGATCATCAGGTTCAACCCCCTGCCAGAGCAGGATCACCTAGGAATGCATCCAGACAGTTTTGAATGTGTCAAGAGAAGGAGACTCCACAACCCCTCTGGGCAGCCTGTTCCAGTGCTCCTTCACCTTCACTGTAAAGAAGTTTCTCCTCATGCTGAGGTGAAATCTTCTATGTTCAAGTTTGAACACACTGTTCCTTGAGCAACCCTGAGACTCAGTCTGCCTGTAAAAGTAATGCTGGCTTGCAATATTTATAATAACAGCCCTAGTCCCCCGTGCATCCATTCTACCTAACAATTAGGTACATTTCTTTATCATGAAAGCATATACATTTCTATATTTTATATGCCCTTAATGTTTTTTAACAAGAGCCAAATAGGGCCAAATTATTTTTGAGTTTATCCATTCAGCATAACTTCTGTATTTCCATCGTCTTGTGTCTTGAATGTTTTTGTTATACACACTATTATAATGAAAATTCAATTGAAATTACTGTTGGGCTTGCAGGTTCATAAAATAACATTATGATATGTTGAGAACTACTTTATTGGTCTTTAGAAACAAACGAGCCTTTCATTTTCTGTTGACAAATAAGACACTAAAATGACTCTTAAAGTACACTCTAAGAAAGTCCATTTTTGATAAATTCTGCTGCTATGAAGTCAGCATTCTTGTTCTTGAATTGGTTAACACTGACTTTATGACTTGTACATGCAAGAAAAGGACAAAAAAGCTAAACATAGTTTCAGCTACAGCCACTTTCTTTAATCTTGGAAAGGACCAGGAAATTTATCAGCACTACATTTTTGAACAATGAGCACTTTCAGTGTGATAGTTTTTGGGGATTGGCAAGGGAAGAGAACCATCAGGTAAAGGTGGCTGTGAGAGAGCTATTATTGCCAGATTTGACAATATGAGTATGATGAGGATGGAGGCAACTGTAAGGATGGAGAGAACTGACTGAGCTAGATAATGAAGGAGAGGGTGGGCTCAAGGGAAATGACTGTGTGAACAATTGAAGCAACAAAAGAAGCTCTGGGTTGAACATTTGACCAAAAAAACCTTGCCTTCATCTCAGGTACACTTTCTTTTAAAGTTATTTCCTCCTAGATAAAGAATGCTCTGTAATCTGAATGAACTTCTGAAGGCCAAAGCGTAAGCTTAAAACAGAAAATATGGCATCTGGTTCTTTCTTTACCTGTTGGTTCCTTTTTGTCCAAGAGATTTGCTGCACAATGTCACCTGTCCTGAAGCCAGTGCACGTGTGACATTCAGCAATCCTGGAGTGGAGGCAAAGCTAGAGAACAGTGTGGATTATCAGGGAATGGCTTAAAATAAATGCTTAAAGAACATTTATGCTGTTAAGTATAAAAATGCATGCCTAAATTAACATTATCTTATTCTCTCGAAACACTTCTCCTTGCTCTTTTAAAAACATTGAAACAATTAAAAAACAGCAAAGATACCAAGAACAGCATCTAAACAGATGGACTACACCTAAAGGAAATATTTTCACTATGCATTTGAAAACAATACAAGTAAGAAAGGTCAGCTATTTAAGTCATAACCAATTCTAGGTTTTGCAGGTGTTGAAATTGTAATTACATATTAATAACTCCAAGTGGCTGTATAGTAGATGAAAGAAATAATTTCTGTGATAATGGGAGTCTCTTTCCAGGATCAAGATATGATTTTTGCTTCAGAATCAAATCTAGCATGTGTTATATTAACTTCCTTAGAGGATGGCCACCAAATTAAAAAAATCCTGAAAAAATAATACAACCTAGACTGATAAATTCTTGTCTATAAGGTTTAACAAATGCACCAGGACATGAGGGTGGTAAGAAGTACTCTGTATATTAGATCAAAGATCATAAAATCACAGAATTCATCATGATGCATGTAGGGACCTTTGGAAGTCATCATGTCCAACCTCCCCTCCAGTGAGCAGGGATATCTCCAACTAGATCGGATTGCTCAGAGTCCTATCAAGTTTGACCTTCAGTGTGTCCAGGAATGGGGTCTCCACCTTGTTCAGAATTTCACCACCCTTGCTGCAAAGAACTTCTTCCTTATGTCCAACTGAAATCTACCCTCCTCCACTTTAAAACCACTGCCCCTTGTGGAGTCTCCTTCTCTGGAGACTTTCAAAACCCACCTGGATGCATTCCTGTACAGACTACCCTAAGGGATCCTGCTGTGGCAGGGGGGTTGGACCTGATGATCTCTTGAGGTTGCTTCCAACCTCTGATACACCGTGAGACTGTGTAATACTGTGAACAGTCCTTCCCCAGCTTTCCTTATATTAAAATCTAGCTATATGGTCACCCCAGAGCCTTCTCTGCTGCTATCATTCTTGCTATCAGAAAGAAGAACTGTGAGAAACAGTTAAAGGCACATATTCCAAAGTGGAACATTATAGAAGTAAATTTATTTTAAACTAAGGGACTTTTTCATGGAAGTGGAATAATTTGAACTCAAAGAAAGAGAATTTTGAACCAAAATAGACTTTTTTTTTAAGGTACACAACACTCTCTTATATAAGAATATTAAAAAATTGGTGGATTTCTGGATGTAAGACTGAAAATTTAAGTAGTTTTCTTCTACTAATCCTTTTTCAGGTATGAAAACATATTAAAATTTAAACTTTTTTTTTTAATTAAGTGATGTAACCATGTTAAAATTCTTATTTTAATGATTAAATTACATTTACATCCACAAAGAATAATGAATAAAGAAATTTGTTGTTCTGTTATTAGTCATTCAGAGTGGCAATAAGTATTACCACACCTAATTTAATTAAACTAAATGTTCTTATCTTAATTTATCTAGCGATTGAAATTTAATCACTGTTAAATGAGGATCATCGTTTAATTAAAATTGGGACTAATTAATAGTTTCAGTTGTTGTTTCTGTGAAAGATGTTGTTTTTCATGGAAAAGCACAAAAACTTTTATGAGGTAAAGAAACCACTTACAACATTGCCTTAGGAACATTTCCTTCCAATTAAAGCATTCACAATACTATGGAAACACATTATTATGTTAAACAGAGTAATGTTGTTCTTGCATTGAACCTCATCATCCACAGAGAAAGAGAGAGAAAGAAAGAGAACCAGCCAAATTTGGCATTGAATTTACTCTCAAAGAATCATCTCACTCCATCATATTTCACATTTCTTGTTAGGGTGCAGTGTGCAGCTGCTGGGAAGGATTAGACTTTGTACATCGCAGGAGTTTTCATCAAGGCAAAAAGAGAGAGAAAAAAAAGAAAGTAAACCAATTTTGCCATAGTTTAAGGCTGGAGCCCTCCAGGTATGTTCCTGGTTCCAAAAGAGGGATATCTTGAACCCCAGTGTTTTACTCCCCTCCCCAACCCCGCAAAAAAAAAAAAAAAAAAAAGTGCTTCACTAGAATTGAGGAATCACACACAAAATCACAGAACTGTCAGGGTGGGAAGGGACTGTCCTAAAGGGTTAAATCCTAAAACATATCCTAGCCCAGACAATGGGCTGAGCACCTGTGAATGTGCTAACCTGGTCAGTTCCTGGGGTCCAGATGGCCAAGGCAAATGAACAGCACATGTGATTAACCTTGTAAGCACCTGTGCATGTGCAAACCTGGAGACTTCCTGGGGTCCAGATACACATGTACCACCTGTGATTAACTTTGTGACACAGCTGTGAACTGTGTGTGTCCCTGGACATGCTTGGCTATGCCCCATCCCATAGGTCCAGTTATCAGGGTTCTGTGTTATAAAAGGGCATTAATTGTCTTGGGACAGTATTTAAACCAGCCAAGAAGTCAGACAACTTGCCTTGTTCTCACCCAGACAGCAACAAGAACCAAGTGCTGCCCAAGTAGCAGCTGAAGGGCTTGTGCTAACAGGCAACGACTGCACCCAGGCCTTGCACCTGGACCAAGGCACAAAGGGAAAAACTCCAAGAGAATTGAATCCCAGAAGAGGCTCAGCCCAGCAATTTAGCACACAAGAGAGAGGCCTCTTAGCCCTCTCCAAGCCAAAGGGCTGCTTGAATTATAGCCACAGCATCTGGGAAGATACCAGACAGAAGAGCAAGCCATGAGTCCCCAGCTAATCTGCCACAGGATGCTATTTGGGGGGAAACCACAGATCACAGAACCTGTATCTCCAATTTGAATTGCTGTGTTGGGAATTCTTAGATCTGTGCTTGAATAATTTAACTGTCTTTATATGTGGAATGTAATACCCACAACCGAATACAACCTGTAAATATACTTTGTAAATAAGTTACAGTGGCGTTTGAGGATACTACCTCCCAAGATATTAAGTAGTAAAATATATAAAAATATGCCTTTCATTACAGGGACACCAAGGATCATCTAGCTCCAAGCCCCTTGCCATGGACAGGGACACCCTCCACTAGATCAAGTTGCCCAGGGCCACAGCCAGCCTGACCTTAAAACTTCCAGGAATGGGAACCCGGGTAACCTGTTCCAGTGTCTCACCTCCCTCATGGTGAAGAACTTCTTCCCAATGTCTAACCTAAATCTCTCTCCCCCCCCACTGCCCCCCCACTAGCTTGGATCCATTCTCCCTAGTCCTATCACTACCCAACACCCTAGAAAGTCCCTCACCAGCTTTCTTGTAGGCCCCCTTCAGATATCAGAAGGCCACAATAAGGTCTCCTCTGAGCCTTCTCTTCTCCAAACTGAACAATCCCAACTCTCTCAGTCTGTCTCCATAGCAGTGGTGCTTCAGCCCTCTGATGATCTTCATGGCCCTTCTCTACACTTGTTCCAAGGAACAAGCTGAACCATTACAGAGCTGACCACAAATTTGATTTTATAATTGTTAACATTTTAAAATTATTATTAAAGAAAATTACTTTGAATTAATACTTTAATATTTTTTATAATTTATCTGAGTAATTGGAAGATGGGGAGAAAAGAGGAGAGAAATGAGATGAAAATTCAATCCAGCTTTTCCTAATGATTTTCAGATATGAAAAGTTACAGCCAAACTGAACACCCCAAGCACACCATACTTGTTATGACATAAAATTATGGAACAACTCTTCTGGCTTGAGTTGTCCAACACTGGAGGATGTTATGGGTAATAGTGGTGTACGAAACTCTTAAAACTCTTTAATCTGTTAAATTTAAGCCATAAAAATATATTTTCTTAAATAAAGAGAGAAGAGAACATTGGAGGTTGAAAGGAAAATAAATTTAAAATGAGAATACAGCCAGTGGGAGACAAAAAACATCAAGGGAAAGGAATATAGTAAAATAGATTGACAAGTACATGTAAAACTGCTGCCTACACAGTACATTACAAATTACAAGTCATGGTCTATAGGCAAAGCATTTGCAACAGCTGATTTATCAAAAGAACTTAGTTCAAGGCTTTAAAAAAAACATTTTGTCAATTATGGAGGGAAAAAATAAAAAGGGGAAAAAATTGTTTGCAAGCAATCACAAGTCAAAGTCATCAAAACAGATCAAAGTCAGATCAGCAGTGGGGGAGAAGCTACTCAGGAGGTATAGGGATGAGCATTGCAGAAAGGAATGTTAACATTTGAGGCCAGATAGCTGACATATCCTATACAAATCATGTATGAGATCATAGTATGTATACCCATATTATATATCCCCATATATATGTGGAGGAATAACAACAGGCACCAGTACAAGTTAGGGGCTGCCCTGCTGGAAAGTAGCTCCACAGAGAAAGACCTTAGAGTGCTGATGGACAGCAAGTTCTCCATGGAACAACAATGTGCTCTTGTGGACAAGAGAACTAATGGTATCCTGGCGTGCATCAAGAAAGGTGTGTCCAGCAGGTCTACCTCTCTACTCTGCCCTGGTGAGGCCACACCTGGAATACTTTGTCCAGTTTTGGGCTCCCCATTTCAAGAGAGACAGGAACCTGCTGGAGAGAATCCAATGGAGAGCCATGAGGATGATTAGGGGACTTGAGCATAATGAGAGACTGAGATCCCTGGGGCTGTTTAGTCTTGGGAAGAGAAGACTGAGAGGGGATCTGATCAATGTCTATAAATATCTGAGGGGTGGGTGTCAAGTGGAGGGGGCCAAGCTCTTTTTGGTAGTGCACAGTGATAAGACAAGGAACAGTGGGTACAAGCGTGAACATAGAAGGTTTCACCTCAACATGAGGCAAAATGTGAGGGTGATGGAACACTGAAACAGGCTGCCCAGGGGGCTTGTGGAGTCTCCTTCTCTGGACACATTCAAAACTGTCTGGATGCATTCCTGTGCAGACTACCCTAGGTGATCCTGCTCTGGCAGTGGGGTTGGACCTGATGATCTCTGGAGGTCCCTTCCAATCTCTAATGTACTGTGATACTGTGATGCAAGTCTAATGGTATATGACAATTCTGTGGTAGCACACGAGTACTTCTGGAGGCAAACATTTCATTGTTCCTTAGGAGCTCAACCTTATAGTTTTAAAGAGAGATTTGTGATTTAGAAGACATCAGTGTTGATGGTTTGTGGTGGGTTGACCTAGTCTGGACACCGAGCTCCCACAAAGCTGTTCTATCCACTTCTGTCTTGAGGAGGACACAGCATGGAGAAAACAGCATAGAAAAAAAAATCACAGGTCAAGATGAAGACAATTTAATAAAACAAAAGCAAAGGGCAGAAGCAAAGGAAAACAAAATATTTATTCTCTGCTTCCCACCAGCAGAAAGTAGGACTTCCCAGGAAGTAGGGCTTCGGTATGTGTTGCTCCACAAGACAAACATCGTAACAATGAATGTGTCCCACTGCACCTCCTCCTCCTTTATCTTAGCTTTTATCAATAAGCAGATGTCCTATTGTATGGAGTACTCTTTTTGTTAGTTTGGGTCAGCTGGCCTGGTGTGTCCCCTCTCAAGGTCTTGCCCACTCCCAGCTTACTGTTGAAGGGGGAATGTTGGACAGATAGCCTTGATGCTGTGAGAGTACTGCTCAACAGTAGCCAAAACATTGTTATCAACACCTTTTTAGATACCTTCTTAGCTGTTGAGGTATTAGAACAAGTCCAGAGAAGGGCAATGAAGCTGGTGAGGAGCTTGGAACACAAACCCTATGAGGAGAGGCTGAGGGAGCTGGGGTTGTTTAGCCTGGAGAAGAGGAGGCTCAGGGGAGACCTCATTGCTGTCTACAACTACCTGAAGGAAGGCTGTAGCCAGGTGGGGGTTGGTCTCTTCTCCCAGGCAACCAGCAGCAGAACAAGAGGACACAGTCTCAAGTTGTGCCAGGGGAGGTATAAGCTGGATATTAGGAGGAAGTTCTTCACAGAGAGAGTGATTGCCCATTGGAATGGGCTGCCCAGGGAGGTGGTGGAGTCGCCATCCCTGGAGATGTTCAAGAGAAGACTGGATGAGGCACTTAGTGCCATGGTCTAGTTGATTGCTTAGGGCTGGGTGATCAGTTGGACTGGATGATCTTGGAGGTCTCTTCCAACCTGGTTGATTCTATGATTCTATGATATTAATGCAAAGCACAGCACGATAAGGGCTGCTATGGGGAAAATTCACTTAATCTCTGCCAAACCCAATACAGGATAGGTGACTGTACCAGTAAACTGAGTGTGCCTGGAATGAACTCCAGTGTCAGGCCAACTGGTACAGAATGGCTTATGTCCATAATATGAAGCTTGTTTCCTGGAGCACAGCAATTGGATGCAAATACTTATTGGGCATTACTCATGAGCTGTGTTTAGAAACTGGAAGGATATTTGTTGTCCTGGGCCAAAACTGTTACATAGACTGCTCATACATTTAAAAAATGTGGAAGATCACAGGGCAGTGTACTCCTGTCAGGCTTAATCTTATTCATTTAAACACACTCATAAATCTCCAGAAAGTGACAATGCATTATGAAGACAAATCAGTATCACAGATTGCATCAGCAGACACCAACCCTTACACAGGGACTGTTAAGCTCCAGCACATTCAGAGAGAGTACACTACTCCCTTTAAGAACCAGTTTTGCATTTGCTTTCTACATAATTTTCTTTACATATTTCACAGAAAGTGAATTCTCTGAATGCAGTAAGAAACAGAATATTGTTTTACCCTCTTAGATAGTCAAAGCCTTTCCAGAGCCTTCCCAGAATGACTTTACTGGACCACAGCTGATAAGCTTCTCACAGTGGCACTCAAGCTATTGAGCAGCCACTTCCTTCAAATTCAGCCTCTTCATCTATTACCCAAAAAAGAACCATCCTCAGTTGATGTACTTTTAGCCCCTCAGTACCTGTTTTGGTTATGGAGAATATGTGGTACTATTTTAAATCATACAACAACTCTTTCAAAACAGAGTAAAGATTATTTTTTTTACTTTTACTGTTTGAAAAGGGGAGGTGCAAATTCCTGTCTTATACCTTTTCCGTGGATTCCCCCAAGAATTCAGCTATTACAATGACTGTTGCAAATAAAGCTTTGCTATTCTCTTACTGTCCATAACATCTCAACCCATCTTGAGTATCTCCCTCTACTCCTGCTGCAAGATGTAGCAAAATTCTTTGACAGCTTCTAGTCTTTGTCATGTTTCCTTTTTTTCTTGTCAGATCAATGTTCTTAGATTGAATTTCCTTTAGATTGAATTTCCAGACCTCTGCAGAGTCATCAGTTCTTGATTATCTCTCCTTGCAGTTCTATTGAACATAAGCCTTGAATCTATGTCTTATTAGGAACTCTAAACATTCTAGAAATCACTCGACACTGTAGCTATACTGCTATGCCAGAGGTTGCACAGCTTACCAAAGTCTTGTCTTTGATCACTGAGCTATCATAAGCCTTATTTATGTTGCCTTTCACCTCAGTCTTAATAAGAATGGAGTTTAATGCTGATGATAACTGAAACAACAGTAATGAAGACCATATGCTGGTTTTTATTGCAAATGCAGAGGGATGAGTGTTGATTTAGTAGTGTCTATTTATCAGCATTTGTGCATGGGAAAAAAGGGACTGAAACAGGAAACTGTAAAATCAACAGAAATCAGGAAATTCTAAACATTGACAATGTGGTCCTAAGTAAAGATAAAGGAAAACTTTCTGTGCAGTGTGCTGACATTCTCAGATTGCCAGAGCAGCTGCTTCTTGAAATTTGATGATATTTCTCTGAGAAACAGAAACTTTAGAAGTCAGCTGGGTTGTATTAGAACAATATCTCAGATTGTTCAATTCTTACACTATAGAAAAACTAAACCCCAAACAATCAAAGAAAAAACAAAACGCATACACACAAGACCTCACAACACCACCACCCCCTCCCCACCCCCTCAAAAACAAACCAAACCAACCAAAAAAGCAACAAAAAACCCAAACCCAAACCCACCCTTTTTTGCAAGACCCTAAATATCACCTGTTTAGTCAAAAGGAACAACAATACCCCATCAAAGAAACTCACTCAGCACATTCAAAGTGTATCTTTTTCAGGTAATGTGAGTACCTACTCTACCTTAAAATATTACCTTGTGTTTTATTTGAGCCATTATGACTGATAAGCAGATTTTTAATCAAGGAAATAAGGCATAGTTAATTAGGTGCATGGGTTGTGCTTTAAATTACCCTTTATTAGCTGTGTTCATCACCTTCCAGCCCACAAACCAGGTGCGACATGGCAGTTCTTTCTTTAACTACTGCTTGCAGAGATTACAGCCAGAACCAGACTTAATCCAATTAACAAACAGTGTCCTCATGTGAAAAGTGAAAAACTGCTGACAGCTGCAATGATTGTCATTAGTGCTCTTCAGTTAAGAGATTCTTTAATTACAGAGCTTGATATCCTCCAAGGTACTGTGATAGCCTGAAGATACACTGCAAACAAAAATAATAGATTACAGGTGTAAACAAAGTCTATTCAAAAAAGTAAATAACTGCAGACATGGAATGTTAAAGAGTTTTCTTTAAAGTCAGAAAATTAGTAGTGCTATTTGACAGAGATTAATTTCTGTGGCCAATTTAAAGAGTACAAATCAAATGCAATTCATTTCCATGAAGTTATAAGTCTTTGCTTTGCTGGTCAGAAATATTTTATTTTATTTTTTTTAACATAATATAGCAGATGCTGATTTTCCTGGAGTGAAGATACACAATTTAGAATGTCATTTTTAGGCCTCTCAGCTTTTTAAAAACTTATTAACTGTGTGAAATAAGATTGACTACTTTGATCTTAATGGGAAATTAACTGTTCTTAAGCTGCTCCTGCATGTGGCCTTTACTAAAAGAGTGTTCACTCTAATGGTGTGGCCCAGACTACCATCTGTATTTCACCCTCAGTGAGTATTCTTTGCAACTTCAGTTTTGTCCAAAATGCCTCATTATCAACAGCGTTCTTCCACATTTGTATATCTTGTTTAATCTTGTCCTGGGTTAATACAGAGTGCTCTCACAAGCACACTCTCTCTCCCCACACAGAAAGGAGAGAAAGTAGCACAAAAAGCACTCTGGGTTAAGATAAAGAAAGTTTAATGAGATGGTCAGATGTACAATTTACATTAGCCTATTTGCAGAAAAGTGCAGCAAACCCAGAAGCAGCAGTAGAAGTCAGCAGCCTCCCCCATCCCCCAACCCAGAGCCTGCTCAGCAGAAAAGACCAACAGCCCAAACCCATAAACCAAAATCAGGAACTGGAACAGGAAGCCTCTCATGTTACAATCTGAACTTCAAGCCCCATAATACTTTGCTCCAGCCAGAACATTCATTTTGAAGCTGGTATGATGACAGCATAGCATGAATAACTGCAGCAGATTCAACTCAACCCATGACAATCTTCAGCTGTTAACCTTTTCTGTCACTTGACTTCTTCGTATCATTAGTCAAACAAATAATGTAGGGGTAACACATAAAACAACCTGAAAAGAATAGAAACTTCTAGGAAAAATATATTTTTCAAGAAATGTAGTGTCCCAGAGCTAGGAAGGAATAGACTCTCATCTGAGAACATGATAACAAAGAGGACTACTGAAGTTCATTAAGATGTCTTTTTTTTCTAAATAAAATAAAAGCCATAAGACACATGAGACCAATATTTCCTTGTCCACTTACAAAGTTTTATCAGACTGATACAGCTGTGCTCTAGTCATTATTAGACAGTAAAAGAGATGAATCAACATCTAAGAAGTGTAAAATATACTGCAGGGCATGAAGAGAGATCATCAATATGAGTGTATATATTATCACAAAACGAAATCACAGAATCACAGAATGTTAGGGGTTGGAAGGGACCTTGAAAATTCATCCAGTCCAACCCCCCCTGCCAGAGCAGGATCTCCTAGAGCAGATTACACAGGAATACATCCAGGTGGGTTTTGAATATCTCCAGAAAGGGAGACTACACAACCACCCTGGGCAGCCTGTTCCAGTGTTCCATCACACATTCTCACAGTGAAAAAATTCTTCCTCATGTTTCCATGGAACTTCCTATGCCTCAGCTTCCACCCATTACCCCTTGTCCTGTCATTGGGCATCACCCAGCAGAGTCTGGCTCCATCTTGGCACTCACCCTTTACATGTTTATAAACATGAATGAGGTCACCCTTTAGTCTCCTCCTTTCCAAGCTGAAGAGCCCCAGCTCCCTCAATCTCTCCTCATAAGAGACCCTTCATCATTTTTGTGGCTCTGTGCTGGACTCTTTCAAGCAGTTCCCTGAGGTCCTTCTTGACCTGAGGGGCCCAGAACTGGACACAATATTCCAGATGTGGCCTCACCAGGGCAGAGTAGAGGGGGAGAAGAACCTCTCTTGACCTACTAACCACTCCCTTTCTAATATACCCCAGAATGGCATTGGCCTTCTTTGCCACAAGAGTACATTGCACAAATACCTCTGGCTACATAAGAAATTTGTACAAACAAACAACTGTTAATGAATCTAAAGCATATGTGTGTGTGTGTATATATATATCTCCTTCTTGGAACTCATCAGCATGGTTTAAGTGTTTCATGGGTGTATCCTCAAGTGATCCAGAGAATCACACAGAATTATTACCTAATCAAAATGCAAAATTAATCGATGTGTGATGTAATTAGGCAATGAATTTTGAATGTGTTCATTAAATTGGAATTGAAAATAGATGAGACTTTAGGGTCAAGGTCCTTCAACAGCTAACTTTACCCTAAAGTCCAATCTGATACAGATGAAATTTTTAGTTTAGTAATTTAATGAAACCTCATGCAGTTTGAAAAGGTTAATCAATTCTTCTTATGGGACTAAATCCACATGAAAAGAATGTCAGGTTTGGAAAACATAATGAAATCAGATATGCAGAATTCTGGCTAGGATTTCTTCCAGAGATGTATAAAAGCATCGACATCATAGAATTCAACTAAGATATCAGTTTGGGGGGAAAAAAAAAACCAACAAACCAACAAAAAACCCAAACCAGCAAAAACTTAGTTGTTGCATAAAGAAAATATAATTTGCTTAACCAAGTATTGCTGCTATGATCGGTAGAAAGATAACATGTTTTCTATCATGATTTTCATAGTTTTGATGGAATCTCACCCAAGCTTGCTTGAAGTTACCAAACAGTAGAGAAATTTCAGGCTTTGGCTTTGTGAGTAATTTTCTCAAGTGCAGGTTTATGCTGTTGCACATAGTTATGGGTGGCTTGGTAGTCTAGTATAAATCTGCACTGGTTTGTAGAATTGCATGTAGGGGAAATAATTGCATTTTTGTGAAGATATACTGTTAGAAGCTGTTCCATTTAGCTACATTCTAATAAAGGAGAATCAAAGACTTTGAGTTATGAAAAGTCACCTTTGTTGAGTTATCATCATGGAGACCAGTGTCACTGGAAGTATAAAATTACATGCATATCTGTTTGGATAGCCTTAATTCTCATGTTGAACTAACTCTAGAAAAATAACCTAGGAAACTGGTGGATGGATGGAGGGAGGGAGGGATGGAGGGATAGATGGATGGATGGATGAAAACAACTCTACATTTCTCTGTCTAATTTGGATTGGATGCTCTGAATGTGAAAAGACTATGAAAAGTGGAAGAATAACTCAGTTAATCAAACATGCTGATAGGTAAGGCAGCAGTTACAAATTAACTAGATAAATAGTGTTGGGAAGTCTGGTGGTTCTTTCTTTCTTTCTTTCTCTCTCTTACATATACTACATGACCCTACATGACTATTTGAATGTATTAACTCAAGATCAGAGTAATCTGGTTTGCAAACTAAAAGCTATCTGTACTCAGCAGGAAAAAAACTCACATAGACTCTTCAAATTACTAGAAAAGACATAAACTTTGCTGATCATGAAGTAAGCATATTTGCATAAACATGTATTTGCAGTATCTATCTGTAGACAATGAAGATCTACTTATAAAACATCGTGGTTATTTCTGAAATGCTGAAGAGGGAAGTAAGTTGAAAGATAACATTGTGTGTCTATGTCCAGACTGCTAAAATCAATCTTCCCAGGCAACCAAAAGAATAAGGAGAAGGAAGAGGAAAAAGAATTCTTTTTAAGCTCTAGTTTGTGTCGTTGCTGACCTTTGGGCATACAGGACATATTTTCAGTGCATGAGCATTTATATGGAAATGTCTTTTAGGAAAGCAATCTTTCAGAATCTCAGCAGGTGTAGAGAACCCCATTTCTTTTACTATCTACCCCACAGCCTCTGCAAACAAGGTTTCAGGATTTTATGAATGCTGTTTTCAATATTGTCCTCAGTAAACTGCACTGAAATGATTAAGAATTGTACTTCAGGGCTACATGCAGCTGGTGACACTCACAACAGCTTCCATGGAGACTAAGGTTATAGGAGAGACTGGACTGGCATATACTTATCTCAAGATGTGAAGGCTATGACACTATTTGTATCAGTTCAACTTTCTGTTCATTAAATGAGGACCAGTCTATTGTCCATTCTGTTGCCCTCCAGGACTTCTTGTTTTGAGGTAAAGAATGGAGAGATAATAAACTGTATACACCACATGCTTCCCCTTACTTCTCACCTACCTCTAATCACTGTCCATGAGGGTAGTGGGAACAGAGGATTTTATTCTCTTTCATGGACACCTAGGCATTTCTAAAGCATATAGATATTTTAAACTGCAGAAAGGAAACTAACTAGAATTGGATGCTTGCACAAATCTCTGCTAGGTACATTTTCAGCTCTTTGGTAGAACACCCAAAGTTGAAATGATGAAGAAATCTTCCTATTAACAGATACAGAATCACAGAATCATATAGCACCAGTATGTTGCATGCTGTATGTTTTTTGCTGTTGCGGTTTCTTTGCATGAATTCACATTTAAATAGTTTTAAATGTTAATATTAAGCAGTGCTGATATCAAATTCTTAATTACCAACAGTTCCTTTCCTTCTCAGTGCTGTTTCCAATCTTGTTTATCAACTGAAAATTATTTAGGCCTGTCAAGGGCTGGAGCTATGCTGGCCACTAAGTGAGTGAAAGACACTATCTATTAAATCCCTTCCCAAAGGGTAGAGAAAGGGAATAAGGAAGAGAGATTAAGAACCAGAAAAGAAAACTTCTTTAATGAACTGTATACAAAACTAATGTAGAACCCAAGGCCCCGATGGCAGCTAGTCACCATCACCACTGATGATGTGGCAGAAGTCTCAGCCTGGACTTGGCAGCAGATGGGAACCAGATTCATAGAATCCTTAAAGTTGGAAGAGACCTCTAAGATCATCAAGTCCAATCATCAAGCCAACACCGACATGTCCAATAAACCATGTCCTGAAGTGCCATGCCTACGCATTTTTTTAATACCTCCAAGGATGGTAACTCCACCAATTCCCTGGGCAGCCTGTTCCAATGCCTGACCACTCTTTCAGTAAGAAAAGAAAAAAAACCCAAAACTCTCAATATCTAATATAAACATCTTCTGGTACAACTTTAGGCCATTTCCTCTTCTTCTATGACTAGCTACTTGGGAGAAGAGACCAATATTCACCTCACTCCAACCTCCTTGAAGGCAGCTGTAGAGAGCCGTAAGATCTCCCCTCAGCCTCCTCTTCTACAAACCAAACAATCCCAGTTCCCTTAGCCACTGCTCATAAGCTTTGTTCTGCAAGCCCTTCACCAGCTTTGCCATTCTGTGAACATGCTCCCACAACTCATTGTCCTTCTTGTAGTGAAGGGTCCCAAGCTGAACACAGTATTCCAAGTGTAGCCTCACCAGTGCTGAGTACATGAACATGATCACTTTTCTACTCCTGCTGGCCACACTATTCCTGACACAGGCCAGAATATATTGGCCCTTTTTGGCCACCTGGACACACTGCTGGCTCATGTTCAGATAGCTTTCAACCAGCACTCCTAGGTACTTTTCTGCTTGGCAGCTCTCCAACCACTCTGCCCTAACCCTGTTGCTAGATTCTGAAACTGGATTCCTGAAACAAGGATTCAGGACAAAATTAGCAGAGTTCTCAGATGCTGGCCACTAAAGAAGTTTCACCCTTGTAAACCCTCAGCTTTATACTGAATATGACATATTGGAGTATCATGCCCAGTTCTAGGCTCCCCAGTTTAAGAGGAACAGGGAACTACTGGAGAGAGTGCAACAGGGGGCCATGAAGATGATTAGGGGACTGGATCATCTCTCTTAAAAAGAGAGACTGAGATACCTCAGGCTGTTTAGCCTGGAAAAGAGAAGACTGAGAGTGGATCTTATAAAAGCATAGAAATACCTAAAGGATGGAGGCCACAGGGATGGGTCTGGGCTATTTTCAGTGGTGGCCAGGGATAGGACAAGAGGAAATGGGGACAAACTAGAAGACAGGACATTTCGTTTGAACTTAAGGAGAAAATCCTTTCTTTTGAAGGTGACAGAGCACTGAAACAGGCTGCCCAGAGATATTGTGGAGTCTCCTTTTCTGGAGACTTTCAAACACAGCCTGGATGCATTCCTGTGGAAACCTGATCTATGTATTAGCATTAGCATCCCTGCGTTAGCAGGGATGTTGGACTAGATGATCTTCAAAAGTTCCTTCCAACCCCTACCATGGGGATACACGGAATGGAATACCTCACTGGTCAGTTTAGGATTATCTATCCTGTCTGCTCCTTCCTGTTAGGTGAAGCATTTTATTCTGCACTCCCAATGAGGTACACAAGATTTAGCAGTGACCTTTGTCTACATCCAAGTCATAGAATGGATACAAGTGGACCAGACTCTCTTTCTTGACCCTATCTATTCCTGTATGTTTCAAATTCATTCACTAGAAGCACAGGCAAAACAGTTTTGCTCTTTCAAGAGACACTTTTTTTTTTACACTATATAATCACCTTGTCCCACTTGTTATGTTAGTCTTGCAAACAAGCAAAAGTTACCTCCTGTTGTATTAGAGGCTTTTATTGACAAGAAACCCCACAACAACAAACCAAAACCCAACTCTGGGCTACTTACAGGCATTTTAATCCCTCAGCAAAAGTAGTATGGACTTAAATGTCACTTTACTAGTAAAATGTTGTACTCTGTTCTAGTTGGCTGCATCACATGCAAAGCAGGATGAAGTTCTACAAAATGAGGGGAGAGGAAAAAAAGGATCACTTAAACTTACAAGTAGATTTGCAGTAATATTAATGCATTTAATGCCAACAGTATTTAATGGATCTTTAAGATTTAAAGCTCTACTTAGAACCATTTTACAGGACTGCAGCCCTAATTGCTGTGAAGTGAGTTTGCTTGTCAGATTAGATTTAAATTAGATGAAGTTTGATTAATATATATTAATTTTGCTGGTTTTGACTTTTCCCTGACATGCTAGGGTTATTAAAGACATTCTCAGATATGGAGTTAACTTTTTAGTTTTCATTTGAAAGAATCTTATAAAGCAAAAGAAGTCCCTTTTGTTTTCTTAACTCTTTTCAGGAAAAATAATGTGATAAAAGGGTGTAAAAAGTATACCTGTTAATTAAACAATACATTTGACTTGTATGTCATTTGTAAGTCCACTGCAGTACGACAGCTGATTTCATGTGCTTAAAATGAGTGCAATTTATTGTTGTCCCTTATATACTTACAACTTCATTAGAGAGTCACATGGGCCTTATATTGACAAAGCCCATGCTATTGGAATAGCTAAAACCTTCAAGTATTTGTATGCAAGTAACTGCAGAGAAATGCTTTATTCAGTGTCAAAGGTAATCACCCCTCACTGTCTTAGTTAATCAAGTTTTCAGTGTGCTAGTCTTCTCATATTTTCAGTTCTCTACTCCATCACATTTGAGGAAAACTTCCTTACAATCTATTGTAGTCACAACTGAAGATGAAAACATTAGGGGAAATTCTGTACAATGGAAGGCTGAGCTAAACAGTTCTTCCCTATTTCTAGGTATGCATTGCAAGCTACCAGCTTTTTGACCCTGTCATGTGTTTAGTCAATTTAATCTGTTGGTGAGTATTTGATACATGCTAATGGCATGTCAACTTTAAAAGGAAAGTGCTGGTTGAAGCAAAGTATCAGGGGGCTTATACTTTGGATTGTAACGTGAGAGGCTTCTTGTTTCTGGTTGGTGCTTTTGATGTCTGATTTTTCAGGGTGTTGGTCTTTTTCCACCAGGCTGGCTGCAGGCTTGGGGGATGGGGGAGGTTCGTTTCATGGGTGCCTTCTGCTGCTGTTTCTGCCTTTGCTGTGCTCTTCTGCAAAACAGGCTAATGTAATTGTACATGGTATCATTTCCATTAAACTCTCTCTTCATCTCAATCCAGGGATTTTTTTTTTGTGTGTTACTTTCCCTTCTGATATGTGGAGGCTGGGCTTGCTTGTGAGAGCAGACTGTGTTAAACCAGGACACTCCTTGATGCAAAATATTTCTGAAATTATTACTTCAGTTTTATCTCTGTAAATAAAAAGGAAAAGAACTGCTTATACAACTTCTATGTAACACTTCATCAGGGTACATTAACCAATAGAAAAGATGCACTCTAGCTGTCAAAATTTCTTTTGAAAACACTTGACTGAGTAAAGAAGGATTTAATGAATAATTCTTACTGCAAAACAAAGCAAACAAAAAAATTCCCAACAAACAAAAAGTGTTGATTGGTTTCACTTATTACTTGAACAACTTAAGTATTTTGTGTATGTTCTTCTAAAAAGAAATTCAGTTAGGTCCATTACAGTCAGCAGTAGTCATTTTCCTACTAACAAGTTCCAAGTCAATAGCAAAGATTAATCTGCTCTGAGATCTCATTGACATTTTTCCATATTACTTTGGAGATGGGAATGGAAGTCATTCCTAAATGAAACTATTGAAACTAGTGGAAAAAAAGAAACTTGAAGAATTGCTTCATGGCAAGTGAAATTTGTGCTTACATTTCAACCATTTCACAGAAACAGGTTATTCTCCAAAACCTAAAATTCACTTCCAATCAGACATGGCTTTCCTATGATGTGGTAACAATTACCCAAGGGCTTCATCCAGCCATGTGTTTTCCACTGTCTTTAGGCATGTCTGCAACTGCGCATTTTTCAGCCATGACTCTGGCAATAAAGCAGCAGGATCAACAGCAAAAACATGTAGGCATAGTCTTCCCTGCTAAGTAGCAGCTGATTCGCTTTCCCCTCCTCCTTCCCTCCCACTTTCATTGTTTCCTTTTGTCTTTAAAAAGCTATTTCTTCAGCTAATCATCTTTCTTTCCCAACATGTGATAAAAAATATTTCTGAACCTATTGAAAGGTTTTGTGACTATTTGTTATCCCAGTCTGTTTTAAAAAGTGACAGTGTTTAACACATTTTTGACAATTCCTCAAGGTCAAGTTCATCACACAAACAATGACTGCATAATTTTTAAGAAATGTGACCATCATCCATTAAGTGCATGCAGCATTCAGTTTCAAGTCAAAAGCATCCAAATCAATATTGCAAAGACCTTCCATTTAAGCCTATAATCAATGCTTGCCAATGCTGAATGAACATCAATTATTAATAATGGATGTGGTTTGTGGTTTTACTTATATCTGCTTTTGGAGTATCATAAAGGATTACTCCTGCCAAGTGCATCCATTACAGAGGTATCACCGTCCTGAACATAAGAGAATAACAAAATTATTGACAAGTAATGTTTAGTTAGGCACACATAGCCCTGACTGGGTTCTGAATTTTGATCTAAGTCTCTATGTCTTCTGTTAAATTGGAACATCATAGTTGTTGAATGCATGAACCACAGGAGAGAGGCAACAAGTTTTGCTGCTGCACATGAAGAGATCACAAAAGAAATACCAGAATCTTGAGAACTCTGTAAACCAACATGGTTTCATTTGCCTTGGTGACAGCATCTGCATGAAAAGGGAGTGTCCACTTATTTGGAACTACTGCATTGCTTTGTTGTGTTGTGATGTTAGGGACTTTGATCACTTAAAATGGCATGGAAAAATTGGCACCTACGTAACCCAGGAGATGGCTGTTATTTTGCAGCATTCCAAGAGGAAGCTTTGACATAAGGTTGCCTCCTGTGGTCCAGATCACACCATACCTCCAAAGCTTAGCAAATCTGCACAATAAAATAACAACAGGAATGGAATTAATGTCATTTAGCCATATACAAGTTATGTGTAATTTACGTTCCTTTTTCATGCAAAGGGGAGAGAAAAACCCAAAGGCAATTCAGCCCCTTTTTGTTAGTCATCCACATTAACACAGTATAAATTATTCCCACAAAGATCTATTTTCTGCCTTAATTGAGAAGAGAAATCCTAAAATGGGGGGAAAAATGCAAACATCAAGATTGCTAAAACTGTGAGAAAAATATTCTTTTGTCCAAGAAGAATTGAGAATTATATACACAAAAAGAAAACTACCCACAGAGGCACACAAATGTCACAAGAACTGCTTTTAGGATTTTTACATATCTGAGAAACCATGCTTTATGAAAATGGTGATCAGTAAACTGGGGACAGAAATTACCTAACTGATGACATAAATGTTTATACATTTATCACAAACAGCGTCAACAGGGAAGGAGAAGACCCTCACTCAAACAGTGCAGTCCTGAATCTGCTGCATTGCTCTCCACTCCTCTTTAAAGCCTGGTGGCTAGGCAGAGACATGGCTTCTCTCCAGGGTCACTAAAGTCCTGAATCAACTGTAGTCCTGCATGGTGTAAGCAAGCCTACTGCTTTGCTTAATTCTGGAAATTTTGCCATGATCACGTTATTTGAAGTAGCAGCTGAATTACATAGTATGAGACTTTATAAAGACAAGTTGTTTATATCTCTTTAATTGAAATAACAGAGAACAGAGTATTTATTTCCAAGCTGACTTCTTTTGCACAATTCAATATATCCTTTCTTTTTTTTTCTTGATAAGCTTCCCTAAGCTGCGTCTCAATATATTCTTCTCAATAGGGATACCAGAGGTATTCTAACTCCAAATGTGAGATGGAGGCTATGTTGCTTTCACTATATGAAAAGTATATATGTTTTGGTTTTCCCCACACACTAAACTTTTGACATTTCATTTAACTTCTTTTTTTTTTTTTTTTAATGCCATTCTGTCTGGACAGACTTCTCCTTGTTTCAGTTTAGGAATACCTGCAATAATCCTGTGTTCAGATTGTCCCCTCATCATAAAACAAAAGATAGTTTATTTCTATTTTGAGTAGAAATATCAGATGCTATAGCAGTCTTTAGGATATGAGTAGATCAATGCAGAAAAATTATAACAAGTGGACAGGGAAAAAGTCTATGTTCATATTAATGTTAGGAGGTTTTAATTAGCATAATTTATGTAAGATTTGCCAGGAGACATCAATGCATCAGCTACAGAATTCAGATGAAATTAGGTCATGCTAGAATAATAACACCTCTTTTGTAGGATGTTCTTTTCATTCATGCCTAAATTATTTCTTAACAGTCTCCAGCTTTAGTGGTTATGAAAAAAAAATTGAAAATGCAGCGTAATCACAATCCACTGTAGAGGATAAGAGTAGAATTACAATAACCAAAAGGGAAGTAGAATGACAGAAACCAAAAGGGAAAGAGAGAAATAATTTCTTACTCTGAGCAAAAGGTTTTCCTTTTCTCCTGCCTGTGTGACAAAAGTGACATGATTGTATGGAGTAACGAGTAGTCCCACAGAGACAAGCAATCTAGTCAAGCTCTACTTAGGAAACTGTTACAACCCTTAATGGAAAACAGATATGAGTGCTTTGGCAGAGAAGTATCAGCCAAAGAAACCAATGGGTTTGCAGTTCAACAAGGCTGCGTGTCCCTCATTATCTGCTGCACTCTACCTCCTCTGAAGAAGTTTATTTGACTGGCCTGTTAGCTATTATGTTCATAAAGAATTATATTATATATTTCAATAGATATTAACCAAACAGACACTACTTTGGCTGAGTTTGTTGTAAACAAATCTCTGGGACACTCAAATCCTCTCCCAAGCTACACATAAAGGTAGTTTGGACATTAGTGGAACTTGAGTGGAAGTTTGAAGTATAGCAGTAAGAAAGAGCTTGGCAGAACATGTACTACAATATAATAGAAATTATGCTTTCTCTTCCCAACATTTAACAGGAAGACTTTAAATAATTTCAAATGTAAGTTTCTAAAAGAATTATTCTTAAATTAGCAATAATGGAATGAAACAAAGGAGAGGAAAATGAAGTCAGTGATTATGATGATGTTGCAAGTACAGTGCTAGTCATGCTTAAGTACATGTGTAGAAAAACTCAGTAAGAGGTTAACCTGAAAAGGCTAGAGTGGAATAAGAAAAGAATTCCCCCCTTTCCCACCCCAGAGTGGAATAAGAAAAAACATTTCCCACTTCCCCAAAAAAGCCTATTTTTCAAACTTAGTAATATTTAACATTCAGACTAGAGATGTATCAAGATCCTCCAAATATTTCATAATTTAAGCTCTCATACTGGCTGATAAGACTTGAGTCTGAAATTTAACATATACAAGCATCACATTAGAATCTCCACGCTTCATCTCAAGCAACAGTTGTTTATTCTTCTGGAATGATTGTAAACTGTACAATGTAAATCATACACCTTATGTACACTAGCTGTGAAAGAGTTTCTGTTAGATGGCCTGATCTGATAAGATAACTGAGTGGTTATTCCTAATTTAGTTGATCCTGAGATTAGAGTAATGCCAGAGTTAAGATGGGAAGTTTTTCTGTCACTGCAGTGCAGTCCAGTCAAAACAATTCATGTACTTTATTTCTGGATGAGGACAAACCTGCTCACATGTCAGATCAATATAACAAGGTAAAGACAGAGTAGGAGAGAGAGATGCTCCAAAGCTTAAATGAGATGCAATTGTACTGTTTTGTTTTGTTGTGTTTTTTTTAAGAAAATCTTGTGTTTTCTACAATTCATCATAATTTAAAACAAAACAGATTTAAATTCCTCACCTATCTTAATTTTATTCAAGTAATGATATCTCACCTACCTACAGAAAAGAAGTCCCAGAAATGTTTGTGTTTGATTCTATAGTTAATGGTTCACTGCTGACCTGCTGAGCTATCAGGGCTTTGCAGCTTGTTAAGTGTCACAAGTCTCAAGTACAAGAAAGATTTAAATGAACATTTATTGAACCAAGATGCTTCATTTTTAAAGAGGAAATTTCTTCCCAAGTTTAAGTTTAGTGTCTGAACAATCAAAACTAATCAGAGCTTACCACAGTAGCCTATTGGGAATCCACAATATAGCAAAAGGAATTTATTGTGCTTTGATAAATCTGTAATTCTGCAATTATAACTAAATCAATTCTAGCATCTCTTGGCTAGACCTTTCCCAAAATTTCTCCATAATCCTAAACACCACCTGCTTCTACAGAGTATTTCACAGGGTCAGGAAAATGCCCTTCTTGATTCTCTTTAGGCTTGATTCAGTGAAACCTTTAGGGCAAGCTTCAGCACAGGACTTCAGTAGAATTAAGGTGTCCTCTTTGCAACACTACTGGACTATCTAGGTGCCTTACCACACCTACCTTTCTGAAAGGAAGTTTCTAAATTTAAGAACGTACATTTTGTGATTCCTTTTGTATGGAAAGATATGCACTTGCTTCAGGTCACCTACAATGCTTAAGTACACCACAGTAATGTGTTATTCTTGCATGCCTGTTTAAGTTCCTTAGCTTTCATCTCTTCCTTGAACATTTTAATCTTGCTTTTGGTGTCTTTCTCTTAACCTCTCTGTTTCCTAAGATATAACCTCAATGTTTTCTAAGAATTTGGACTAAGGCTTCCTGCTCTGGGGACACAGTTTTTTTTCTGAAGGCATGCTCAGGCATCAATCTGTATTCATTACTGTGCTTCATTGATTTCATGGATTTGGAGTAGAACTGACTGATTTTTATTATTGGATTTCTTAACATAGTTTAAGGTTCTAAGTTCTCAAAAATATCCTTTCTGATATATATACACTTTTCTTTGATCTTCTGAAATACCCTTTGCAGTAATAATAGACTTTTTTTCTTCAGGGTTGTCAATGAAAGAATTGGTTTAGGGAATTGGTTGTTGAGATTTATTTTTTGTTTCGTGTTGGTTTGCAAGGAAATTTTAAACTAGATTCTGTATTAATATAGAAATAATTCAAGTGATGAACTTATATATTTTATTTCATTTTTCTCAAGTGCTTTGATGTTAATGACCTCAATTACTTTATGAGTAAAAGCTACTAGACCTTCAGTGGGAAGTCTATGGTTTGCTAACTCAGTTGCACCTATGCTTTATGAGTTCATAAACTGATCAAAAAGGAGAAGTATTATTGTTCTAGAGCATTTCAGTATTGATCAGATATGCAGTAGCAGATAATAGCTCATTTTCCTCTACGTGTCAGAATTGGTTTTGTGGTGGTTTCTGTCCTGCTGCCTGGGAAAGCATTTTATCTTTCATTTGACCAGTCACATATAAAGCCCATTTATTTTTTATCCAATATCCCCAATAACATGCTTAGAGTTGGATTTTTCAGTCACCCTGTGTTCAACTGTGATTGCTGTTTTTCCTTACCACCTATACTCTGGAGAGAGATACATTTCTTTTTCTTCCCTGTCTTTGTAACAATTACAATAATAATAATAACAGTAGCTGCTATTAATACATGTGGTCGAGAGTACCTTACTATAACAATAACTGCTACTAATACATGTGGTGGAGAGTACCTTACTACAACAATAACTGCTACTATTACATGTGGTGGAGAATACCTTACTATAACAATAACTGCTACTGATACGTGTAGTCGAGAGTACTTTACTCAAGCTTGATTTCGAAGAGTGAATATCCTACAGAAAAAAGAACATGTATTTTTCATTGCAATGTAAGTACTACTCCATGCAAGAATTTCACAAGCTTGAAATAAACTCTTCAGCCAGCTTTCTTAAGATATGTGTTTGTGCACATAATCATACCCTGTCATCACTGAGCCAAAGGCATTTTACAAGAAAATGGGGTTAAGTCCATTTAGAGATCAATCCCTTCCTCTTGTTGACTCTAGTGATATCTTGTTTAGGATTTAGAAAAATATAATTCTGTGCATAGTTTTTTTTTAATGATAAGAAAAAAAAAATAAGAATTATTCACTAATTTATTTAATGATATATGACTAGATACACCAAATAAAGGAAAGCATAATCAGTGCTTTAGAAGTATGAATTATTTCACTGCATTAGTTGTCTGACTTGATGAAGTACCAAGCCTAGGCCTCATTTGTCTGCACTGTGAAGTGAAACATTTTTGTGGTGTTTAAAGAACAAGTCTACCATAGATTTCCCTTGTGGAGAAGATCAGTTTTCAATGAAAGCTTAGTAATCTGTATTTATCAGCTGTAGTATTTACTTACTTAAGGTTCTTTGGAATATAGAATAAACCATAATCAGGATAAAGTACCAGTTAATTTATCTAGGAGATAGCCATCTCTAAAGCAGTTTCTTCACCATCATTGTTGCTACATTCACCTTTGTAGAATCATAGAATCACAGAATCAGTCAGGGTTGGAAAGGACCACAAGGATCATCTAGTTCCAACCCCCCTGCCATGGCCAGGGACACCTCACACTAGATCAGGCTGGCCAGAGCCTCATCCAGCTTTCTTGTAGCTCCCTTCAGATACTGGAAGGCCACAATAAGGTCACCTTGGAGCCTTCTCTTCTCCAGACTGAACAGCCCCAATTCTTTCAGTCTGTCCTCATAGGAGAGGTGCTCCAGCCCTCTGATCATCCTGATGGCCCTTCTCTGGACACGTTCCAGCATGTCCATATCCCTCTCTTAACAGGGGCTCCAGAACTGGATGCAGTACTCCAGGTGGGGTCTCACCAGAGCTGAGTAGAGGGGGAGAATCACCTCCCTTGACCTGCTGGCCACACTTCTCTTGATGCAGCCCAGGATCTGGTTGGCTTTCTGGGCTGCAAGTGCGCACTGACAGCTCATGTTGAGCTTCTCGTCCACCAGCATCCTGAAGTCTGTCTCCTCATGGCTGCTTTCCAGCCAGTCACTGCCCAGCCTGGATTTGTGCTTGGGATTGCCTCGACCCAGATGCAGGACCCTGCACTTGGTCTTGTTGAACCTCATGAGGTTGGCTTGTGCCCACCTCTCCAGCCTGTCAAGGTCCCTCTGGATGGCATCCCTTCCCTCCAGCGTGTCTGCTGCACCACACAGCTTGGTGTCATCAGCAAACCTGCTGAGGGTGCACTCAATGCCTCTGTCCATGTCACCAACAAAGACGTTGAACAAGACTGGTCCCAGGACTGATCCCTGAGGGACTCCGCTTGTCACTGGCCTCCACTGGGACATGGAGCCATTGACAGCCACTCTTTGGGTGCAGCCATCATTGTAGAGGATACAATTAATTCTTTGACATAACCAAAAGTAACAGCTGATATTCTAACACACAGTCTTTTGTACAAAACTGACTTCTTTCCCTGAAGTACATGTTCTATGATATGCATGTGCATATAAACACACATTTAAATTAATAATGTTTTTTTAATGTTTCAGTCACTTTGGGGAGAGGGGAGTCTTCCTGACTGCAAAGTAAATTGCAGAGTACATCAGCTCACAACAGGTGTGATAAATGTTTCTCTAAGTCTTAAAGACAGCACTGGTTGAGAGTACTTTCTATTTTGTGTACAAAGAATGTCTTTGAATCTGTATTTTATTAATCAGTGCTCTCAAAAACATTTGGTAATTCTGAGTACTTGAACTATAGAGTGCTTAATTTAACTTGGCATAATATTCAGAAGATGGAAGGTCCATCTTTTCTAAAACTCAAGCCTCCCTTAGAGTCTTTGCTCAGGAATCAAAAGTTATTAGGGCTGTGAAGCATCTTCTTCCAAGTTTAGCTGCTTAAATGCTAAGTATCTAGTTTGGAGCAGTCATTCAGCCTCCTCTGTAGCTGGCAGGGAGAGATAAGTGCAAGCTAAAGAACTGATATGAAAGCTGAAAAAATGTAAAACCTAACTACTGTAGCTGTGCAAGTGACATAATGAGAAATCTGAGAGTGTGATTGACAAGCTAACAGAAAACAGACTAAAAAGCAAGATGTCTTTAGATCATCAAAGGTCTGAAGAAATCTACTCAAACTACTCTGCTATAGTATTGTAAGTAGGAAGATGCAAAGAACCAATTGTGTATATATGATCTTTAAAGATACAGTAAGTGAACTAAACATATTATGCTACTAATTGCTGATGTTTCTATATGCATGGAGAAAGCAATATTAACAAATTAAAAGTATGTCCAGATTGATAATCAATAGGACAATATATGTTACAATAAAGGTGAATCATTATATACAAGGCATATTGTGGCTCTAATGTACCTAGAGAGCCCATTTACCCCAGGGGTCAGTGGGAGAAAAAAGCTGGGGCTAATCAGGAGATAGAGAAAGGAGACAACATCCAATCAAAAACACTTTAGGAAGCTGGTTCCTCCAAAATGACTAGTAAAATTATTCTCAGTGGTGACCTTCCACTGACTACAGACCAAGGCTAATTGTCGAATTTCAATTAGAGTCTTCACTTTTGGAGAGTTTTAGTGCAGCACCTTCCAAGTGCACTTAAGTGAACTTTTGATGCCAGCAGAATTTTCATTAACATCAGCAGAGCTGTGACACTAACCATTCAGCTGAAGAAACAGCTTTAAAACTGAAATCAACATCCAAGTCTGACACTAGCACCTCTAAAGATCATAATTAGAGCTGAAGGTCAAATACCTGGACCTTCAGTGACTAGTCACCTACACGTGATAGTAGATACACATGAATGAATTCTACTTGGAAGAAAACTAGAGACTTGTTTTGATATTTGTGTCTTAATGTGCTGTGCTACATGGAACTTACTCTGAAGGTGTACTTGTTATTCAGTTTTTCAATGATTATGGCATAAAATCAAAAAGAAGGAAAGAAGAAAAATAATTCCTCTTCCTGGAATCTTAGACATTTTGTAGCTATCACATATTTACCAGCTGGACAATAATTTGACCTTTTACTTTATGATAGAATGCTTTCTGACTTTCACAGCCTTGTTTAACCAGTGTATTTCTTTAATTACCTTTCAGTTCACTAACACCTCAATCATCCCAAAGCTGTTCCATCTGCTCTTCCCTGTGTTACTTGTGAGATGAAGTGGAATAATTCGTTTCAAATAGAACTGCAGAGGAAATAATTTGTTGGGCTTCTAGTGGACTTGAAGGTCAAATCTTAAAATCTCTGAAGAAATTTATATTAAATGAAAGTAAACTTTTGTAATTATTTGGTTACTCAGTGCAATTTCAAGACTTAATTAAAAAATAAATAAAAAAGCTTCCATCACTACTAGGAATTTTTATGCAGTGTCTGAGTTTTCTTTTTATATTTAACAAATGCAGAACATACAGAATCCCACACAGCAATGCAGAAAAAAAATTACAATGCTGTTACATAGCACAGCAGAACTGAATATATCTTTGTACACAATATAACAGTAAAATCAATTGTGAATATATAATATAAACCATAAAGGGAACTGGTTTGTATCTCAGCTTTTGATATATCCCCTAATTTTAAGCAAAAGGCAAGGAATTAAGTTAATAGACATTATTACTGTCACATTTCCATTAGTTTCCCTAAAAATCAGTCATCCTTGAACAAATTCTCTAATGTGTCACTCCAGTTTTAAAATGGTGTATTCTCTTACAATGAGCAGAGTTACTCAGTGGTGGAATTCTGATGAAACAGGCACTTTTAGTGGTGTCTAATTTATTTACCTCTGGACAGTTCACAAAACAGACAAGGTCCAGTACATGCTCTTAGTGTCCTTCCTACCACGCTTCTTTGTTCTGTGAATTCAACATCTCTCTTGAAGCCTGCTAGTAGGGAACAGGAAAATTGAGAAATTGTAGAATCATATAATTGAGTTGGAAGGGACCTTAAAGATCCTGCCGTGGGCAGGGACACCTTCCACTTGTTCAGGTTGCTCAAAGCCCCACTCGATTTAGCCTTCAATACTTCCAAGAACAGGGTATCCACAACTTCTCTGGGCAACCTGTTCCTATGACTCATCATCCTCACAGTAAGCCCCCATGAAATACTGGAAGGCTGCTATAAGGTCTTCCTGGAGCCTTCTTTTCTCCAGGCTAAACAACCCCAACTCTATCAACCTGTCCAAATAGGGGAGGTGCTCCATCCCTCTGATCATCTTTGTGACACTCCTTTGGACCCATTTGAGCACATGCATGTCCTTTTTATTTTAGAGGCCCCAGAGACACAGAACTCCAGATAGGATCTCACAACAGCAGAGTAGAGGGATAGAATCATCTCCCTTCACCTGCTGGCCACATCTATTTCAATGCAGCCCAGAATGTAATTTGGGCACTTAGCTGGCTCATCTTTGCTTTTTCACCTACCAGTACCCCCAAGTCCTTCTCTGCAGGGCTGCTCTCCATCCACCCATTGCCCAGCCTGTATTTGTTCTCAGAATTGCTCTTCCCCAGTGTGGCAGGTACCACCACCCCTCCTGCAAGCACAGGGTCCTGACAGACCTCAAGCAAGGGGCTGAGGCTTGCTAGAAACTGATGAAGATCAGCTTGAAGCCCCTGGAACCTCTGGACCTAAGAGTTCTATTGCTTGGAGAACTCAGCCCTTCAACTAATTAAGAAATTGACTAAAGCCAAACTCACAAGGGTATAAATGGAGTTCTGCTGTGGAGAGAGGAGAACTCTCTACGCATAGAAACAGCCTGGCAGTGAGATCATCTTTCCTCAGAACAGGATTTCCTCACACATACATACACATTGCACACAATACCCTGCCCCCCTCACACTCCCCTTTGTGAATATATCTGGGTACCCATGGGGATGCTTTCCTTTGCTGAGTCTGTACACATTTTGGTCCATCTCTCCAAACAGTTTAATTAGTTGTGCCACAACATCTTCCCAACCAGCATCTGAGTCTGTAATTTTATTGTGTCAAAAGAAGAACAGAATAGTTACAATAAATTCACAGATTTCAGTGGCTGTGGCTATCAGTTTTGTGGGTGCCTCCATGACAGGTGTAGGACCTTGCACTTAGCCTAGCTGATCTTCATGAGTTTTGCATGGGACCACATTTCAAGCCTGTCAAGATCCCTCTGGATGTCTTTTCTTCACTCCAGAATCACATATCTTGATGTCATCAGGAAATTTGATGAGGGTGCACTCAATGTATTGCCCATGTTGCTGTCAAAGAGCACCAGTCTCAGTACCAGCCCCTGAGGAATGTCACTCTCCACTGCTCTTCACTTAGACATGCAGCTATCAACTGCAACTCTTTAAGTGTGACCATCCAGCCAATTCCTTCTCCACCTAGTGGTCTATCAATCAAAACCAAGTCTCTGCAATTTAGAGAAAGAGATCTTATGTAGGACAGTGCCAAGTGCTTTCCATAAGTCCATGCAGACAATGTTAACTGCTCTTCCCTTATCCACTCGCCAACACTGTTACCCTGTCTTAGAAGGCCACCAAATTTGTCAGGCATCATTTGACCTTAGTGAAACCATGTTGACTGTCAATCATCACCTTATTTCCTGCATGCTCTAGTATAGTTTCCAAGATGATCCACTCCATCATCTTGCTGGTCACAGAGATGAGGCTGACTGGCTTGTAGTTCCCAGGCCTTCCTTTCTTCCCTTTTTAAAAGTAGGGATTATATTTCCTTTCCCCCCTTCCTTTTGCCTGCAGGTATTGATGAAAAAAACTATCTGTGGTCCAGACTCCCTTATCACCAGGGTTCTGTAATCCTTGACACTCCTCAGAGTGTTGGTGGTTGTATCACTGCTGCTCAGGTGAAAAAACAGCAGTGTGTAGTAGTGGACTATAGGGGACTTGACAGTCTCTCAGTGACATCCCTGAGACAAGCCCCTGTTAAGTAGCACACCTCTCTAGAAAGTCTGTCACGTCAGCATCTGCATGCCTCCATTCATCTCAGAAAAGAGTCACCTACTACTATCACAAACTGAAAACATTCCCATAAATAATAACCTGAAAATATATGGCTTTGTAAATAAACAAAATGATACTGACATGAAGTCATGATTCAGAATGCTGTCTTTACAACAGTACCCTGTTAGGTGGCATAGAGATGGGCTGTTTAGGGTCTTACAGGGGAGTTTGGTTTAGAGGCAATTCCCACCTATTCCACTGTACTGTTTGTGCAAGCTAGTTTATAGCTAGGTGATATGTAGCCCACTCCAAAACATTGCAATTATATATAGCACTCATTTTATTAGAAGAGGTAGTATGAAATGAATCCTGTGAGGCTAGATGATTAAAGCCTCATCTTAAAAAATGTGAAAGATCGCAGAAGCATGATGATGGGGAGCAAACCCTGAACACACCAGTCAGAAAAAGAAGCCACTGCCCTAGCCCCAGGCTGTCCCAGGGCAGGTCCTACCTCAAAAGACAGGGACCACTCAGCACCAGGAGTCAGTGGGGAGGGCCTCCATGTCACCTTACAGACAGGGAGCATTGCTGAGGGGTACAGGGCTTGATGTGAGAATCAGAGAAGAACATTTCAGGATCACAGAGGGCATATTATGGGGTATTCAGGTATGTAAAGGGAAGGATCAAGATGTTTTGGAGAGGGACAAATGTTATTTATGTTCACACTGATACCTGGCTCCCAAGCTAGGTGTCAAAACTGCTCTACTGATGTGCACTTAACAGTAGGATACATCCCAATCTTCTCCCTTGTTTCATTCTTTAAAAGGGAGTATTTCTCAGCACTGAAAAAAGAAATAGGGTTGATCTAAGCTGTCCTTCACTTTTTTCCATGAATCCAGGTAAAGACTAATATCTGTCCTCTTAGCTCTCTGCCCTCTGAAGTATTTCACCTCACTATGAAAGACTCCGTAGACAAAAATGCCATAGAGAGAGCAGACCTGGGGCTTGCTTTTTTAAAAATCTTTTTTCCCCCCAGGGATTAGATATTCACATCCACCTGGAGTCTGATGAACTAATTCAGAGTTGACAAGCTTACATTCAGACTGGGTGAGGGAGAAGGGTGAAAAATGTATTTAGCGTTAATCTGTGTCACCTAGACTTTGAAGTTCACGCTTCTTACACACAAACAGCATCTACTTCTTCACAGAAAGCCTTTTGTGTTGTACCGAGAGACTCTTTTTTTTCCTGGTCACTTAATGTAGTTTGAATACAGTGACCGTTCCCTGCAGGATTGCAACAGTTTTAAACACAGGTTACATTTTAAGCCCTGAACTACTTTGAGGTGTCCTTTCAAGTGACAAACAGCATGACACTAGTGGAAGAAAGCAAAAGAGCTCAAGATAAGGGATGCCACCTTTCTAAAACTGGAAAATACAAGGATTCACAGAATTCAAGCTTGGCTTTTTAATTTCACTAGGGAGCAAGTTCACAACTTTCTAACCTATCACTTGCCTTTGCAGTTCATCAGATAGCGCACACTGCCAGAACTGTCACATGGACTTTCAGAGTTTCAGAGAGAGAGGGAGAAAGACTGGGAAAGAAAAAAAATATATAAAGTTTTTAGTTAGGAGATACATGTGCTCTTTGACCTGAGTGCTTAGCAAAGGAAACTCGAGGTTACTCTGGTTAGGAGAAACTGGTAATGGAGTTTTTGCTCCCTTTCAAAGAATTCCTGAAGAGCTATTCTCTGAACATAGCAGGAGCCACACAGCAGAAATACAATTATGAGCAGAGAAAATATTTGCCTCACAAACTGTCTGTTACACTGACACTTTAATAGCTGAGAATTTATCTAAGGAAAGTTCAAATTTGTTCATAGGGTGCATAACAATTTGAAAATAGCTTAAAGATTCTATGACTCATCAGAAAGTGTGATCTTTCAAAATGAAAATCAAAGCAGAAACACAAAAGTTTATTTAGAAGAAAAATGAAGAGGCTTAGGTTCATCCATTTGTCTTTACATACATAATGAGCAGTTCTTTGGTTCATTGTTTCTGTCTTTGGCCTCCCTCTATAGTCAAGACAGAGAGAAAGTACAACATTCATGTTGTCTTTCATGTTTACTCTAGGGTACTTAACTGTCCTTGTATCCTGTGTCATGGGAGCAAGGCTCTTGATGTGGAGTGTAAAGTTCCTACCAAATGCTACAAAGGTCATGTTACCAGTGGTTTCATGAGCATGCCTAGGTAAGGTATCTCATTCAATCAGATAGTGGAATTCCTTTTACACCCACTATTGCCATCAGGATGAATGTTAACCAAATATCTTTTGTCAGAGTGGGAGCAACAACGTGATCTTTTATGTAAGGAAATGGAACTGGATATTCTTTTACTGCAAAAACCTCCCAGTTAAGTTTAACTATCAGCCATATTGCTGAATTAAGTTTATAACTGTCTGAAAAATTCAGACAGTACTGTGCTGAAAACCCTGTGGCTATGACAAAATTCATAGTTTTGTCTCGAGGAAAGAATTTGTATGGTTTGCAATAAATAACACAGAGAATCCTACAAGGAGCAAGAGCAAAAGAAAAGAGTAAGTAGCCACTCATTATCTGAACATCATCCTAGTTAGCTCATTGAACCAGCTGCTATACCTACAGGAAAGAAGCAACATTTCATTGTATAACAAAGTATATTGTAATATGAGAATTAAAACCAATCTTAATTCTGTCAGCCTTAATCCTGAATTTCCAAAGATTCTGGTATTAGGTTTGCAAGCCTAATAATGTTCTTTTCAAAGTTACTTTTATGTTATATATAAAATGTAGGATAGGGCTTGATGGTGTAATTGCATAGCAATCACTTTACAAAGTGAACACAATAAAAGATCTCCCTAAATATTTAATTATTCCCTAATAATTTAACACACTGTATAAACCTGATTCTTGGTAATTTAACAGTTCAATTAATTATGAATGTGACAGGTTTAAAATATTAATGCATTACTACCTGACCAATGCATTGAAGCATTTGAAATAAAAGTGAAATCTAGGAAAGTGATGCATACACAGTTTATTATTTTGTATGAAATATGGTAGAAACAACATGACAATTCAGTTCTTCCATGTCAGAGATGGAGGTAAGCATGACATAAATACTTTATAGACAAACTGACCCATCATATCCTAACCTTTTGATATTTTCTATGTTGCTGGCATAAAAAATAATTATGAACATAAATTCTGATGTAATCTTTTGAGTTTTACAGTTTGATGATGTAACATTTAGAAGGATTCATCTGCATGTATGTGTCAAATGCAATTCCATATCTGCACGACAAATAGATGATGGAATTTGTAAACAAAACAACAAACAAGCACACACAAAAAGCCAACCAACCAACAACAACAAAAAAAAAAACCCAAACCCACAAAAAACAACCAACCAACCAACCAAAAACAAACCCAAAAGGCAAACCCCAACCAACCAACCAAAAGAAAAATGGAAACTTTGGAATATATAACCAGAATACAATGAGATGTTGTATTTAAAGCTCAAACATAGAAGTAAAAAAGAAAAATCTAATAGCAGTATTCATTTTTCTCTGGTGTGTTCCTTTTAATGGGTATGCCTTCTGAGTTTTAATAGTTTGCTTGGTTTTCAAAATCATGTCATATTCATTACTAATAGTGATATTAAGCTTATCTGTATATACCTACTGAATAGAAATTCTCTTCTGAATTTCACTTGGGCATCACCAGGGACTGATTACATATATGAACTTATCTTCATAAAATTATTGAATGTTCCACTAATTAAAAAAAAAAAAGTTAATAACCTTTTAGATTAGCAGATTAAAATTCCTCTTTTCTGGAAGACAAAAGAAATTATCAACTAGTCCATAACTGCTCTGGCACTTAATCCTAATCATTAATCTATAGTGAAAGAAATACTTCCATTTGCTGGGGGTGGGGAGAGCAAGATCCAATTCTCAGTATGTAGCCTATGTGTTCTTTGAATTGTATAAACATGTACATATGCTGTGTACACTTCATATGCATGTACACTTCATATGCTAGATGAATGAGAACAGTTCATGTTTTTCATTGTCTTCGTACTCTTCAGATGACAAAGGTACTCCACTCTGCATCAGAGAGGTCTTGAGCACAAGTCCTATGAGGAGAGCTTGAGGGAGCTGGGGTTGTTTAGTCTGGAGAAGAGGAGGCTCAGGGGAGACCTTTTTGCTCTCTACAACTACCTGAAAAGAGGTTCTAGCCAGGTGGGGGTTGGTCTCTTCTGCCAGGCAACAGAACAAGAGGACACAGTCTCAAGCTGCACCAGGGGAAGTTTAGGCTGGAGGTGAGGAGAAAGTTCTTCACAGAAAGAGTAATTGGCCATTGGAATGTGCTGCCCAGGGAGGTGGTGGAGTTACCCTCCCTGGAGGTGTTCAAAAAAAGATTGGATGTGGTGCTTTGAGCCATGGTTTAGTTGTCAGGAGGTGCTAGGTATTAGGTTATAGGTTGGACTTGATGATCTCTGAGGTCTTTTCCAACCTGGTTGATTCTGTGATTCTGTGATCCTTGAGCTAAATCCCAGACCCAAAGTGTTGAGGAATACTATGATATTCCTTATGGAACACTTCTAAAATGTTGACTTCTTAATTTAAATGCAGAACTTTATCAATACCAAATTTTGGTATTCTTGTTCCAAATGAACATTACTTTGTTCCACCAGAAATCACAGTATTTCCAACAGCTTTTTTTTTTCTGTTGTACTTATACCATTTGGTATAAGTAAAAGACAGCATTTACATTGTCCATCAGAACTTAGCAGACATTTCTGTTAGGTTATATAGAAGAACACTTATAACACTACAGAACACTTAGAGGTTTTTTTCCAAATGTAGGATTTTATGAAGTATTTTATAATTTTCCAGCCCTAGTTAGAGGTGAGCTGGATTTTTGCACTGGCAATAATGTTCTTCATAGAAAGGATTATATGGCTACATAAATCTTTGTAAAAGCCCATTAGTGGTATTTTCAGGAATAATCTGAGTAGAAAAGAATCTGGAGTAAGTAAAAGCATTAGCCCAGTTACATCTAAAAATTATTCTATTGATCATGAGCCAAAATTGAGTAATACAATGATAATGCCATGACATATGGATAGGATTTTTAGATTTATTTATTTATGTATTTCTTTTTCTTGGCAAGCTATCCAAGAGTTTGCAGAAATAAAGTAACTAATCTCATTTAATCTTGTTGATGTTACATACATATAAAAATTTTTTTTTCTTTCTTTGGAGAAAAAAAGCTTTAGCAGTGCACAGATAATTCCAGGCCACACTGGTACACTGCGATACAGATCTTTATGCTAGAATTTAATATGTAATATTTGTACTAAGTAAAAAGTTATGGGAACCAAGAAGTCAAGAACTATGTGAGTTGTGAGATGAAGGACATAATCTTTAGAGTTTGTTCTCAAATATACCAACATCTGATTCGGAGGCATTATGCCTCATATACTTCCTCTTTCCATTCTGGTGGTCTGTAGTAAATACCCACCACAGTACCAACCATATTAGCCTGTCCCTTAATTCTTGCCCATAAACCCTCATCACTTTCTTCATTACACCCTAGTCAGAGCTTGATACACATAAAACCATTCATACATAAAGAGAAACTCCACCACCTCACCTTTCTGTCCTGTCTCTTCTAAAATGTGCATAGCCATTCATGACCAAATTCCAGTCGTGCAAGTAACCTTGCTATGTCACCATGATTGCATTAAGATCATGGCCTTATGACTGTATCCAGATCTCATTTTATTTCAATTAGTTATATGCCATGTAGAAGGTCTTCCAATGTTTTGGAGTTTGGTGGGGGTTTTTTGTTTGTTTGTTTTCTGAGGCAGGTTTAGGAGTATTCTTCTCTTTCGAAGACTATTTTTTCTTCTTTCTTTTTACTCTTACATTTCCCTGTAAAATAATTTGGTTTTAACTGATTAAATATAAACTAAAAGGGACATAGGCAACAATCTAATTAAATCAGCTCTAGATGTTGCTGTTGAATAGTAGGTTCATGAGTGGTAAATAGTATAGGTTCAATAGTGGGTTCATATGCGGGGTAAATTTGGATCATGGAAATAAAGGCTAATTTCATTTCAACCTTTACCTGTTATAGGAAAGCCCCACCAAATTACATTAAGCATCTCAATAATTGAATTGTGAACTGGACCTCATCAGAAATTGCTATTAGAGTACTGTAGTCATCTATAGGCAGACACATGTACACACACACACACTCACACAGAAAGATGGCTTGTGCCCCTGGGTTATTGCTCGCTGAACTGAAATCAGCAGAAGTTTCATCCATCAGTTCCAAAGGGTTAGCACTTGGTTTAACATTTTTCCATTAAATGTTTTGCACATGTAAGGACTAAGAGTATGATCATATGTGACACTAACCCTCAAACTGCTATTTCTCTCTCATAAGGAATTAAGAATAAGAATATGAAAAGAAAAATGTGTCTGGCCAAGATGCCTGGATGCCTCCTTCAAGATAAATAAAACACAGTACTTTAAAAAAGAATCCCATGCACACTTTTGGTGTATCTTATATTTAAGGTACTTTATGTAGAGCAGCTCTTGTCTGTCTCAGCAGAGAAATGAATACAAAACTGATGTAAATGTAAAGTCTTTAAAACCATAGCTGTCCAGCTCATTAGAACTGCAGCTTACAAACAGTGCCTTGTAAATTCTGAATTAAAACAAACTGACAAAGCTATTAAAATTAAACTGTTAATATTTTATGGTTATATAAGTCAATCTAATAAAAATTTTCTTAGACAGGAATTAAATTCTTTATCAATAAGTTAGTTTCCAAAGCACCCAAACAATGTAAGTTTATATTTGCTTTGCTTTAGTAGCAGTTGCCTTGCTCCTAAATTATAATAAATCCTATTATGCATATACTTTTCCTTTTTTAGAAAAGACCATGAATAGAATAAATTGCATTTGTATCATGATTGCTAAACACATTTGTTCCTGTTTAAATCAGGTATATTGCACACTATTGACAGCTGTGTCTTAGAAATTACAATTGAAATCCATACAGACCTAAAAATTAACTTTTTTCTGGAACAGAAAATCTGAAAAAAAATCTACTATCTGAATTCTAAACTTTTATCTTTGTATAACAGAATTTTAAATTCCAATGAAGAATTAAACAGAACATATGTTACATGAGTAGATAAGTAAATGCAAATGAGTAACGCGGTCAGCAGTGCAACAATAAATGTAGCCAAATGGAGTTCTTTCCTTCACTTTTCTCCACTACATTCTCTTAAAGTTCAAGATTTTCTCCTTGAAATTAATTCCAGGTGAGAGAATCATGTCTTATAGTTATGTTACAGTACAATATTGTGCTTGTATTTGGTTCTCATTATTCATCTTTCAACCTATGCTTTCCTTCTCACCAAGTAACAGGAAATTCCAAAAGTGGATATTGGGTTCTCCGTTTTGGTCCAAATAAAGTAAGTTCATTGCTCCTCAAGGACAGAATTTACATGTTACTTTATTGATGAACAATTTAAGAGCCTGCTTGGATGCCACCAGGCATCAATTAAAATTCTCACAAGGACCTGGCACGAATTTACTCACGATTAATGAGATGTCAGCAAAGTTGAAAGAAATCTATTGATGTCCAATAACAAAGTAATCAGACCCTCACAAGGCCTGGTAATATGAACATGTTTCAGAGAGGTTTCATCTATCTTAAATGCCACAAACGGATTCACTGAGCTTCACAAAGGGAAAGGAGCATGCAAGAAAGAAAAACAACAGTGGGAACTCCAAAATGCTGAATTAAATGCAAATCTAGTGAACTTATGAAAGCAGAAGTGTAAGTTTTGACACATGCTTTTGTAGTTATGTATATAAAATATACACATATTTTTAAAGTTGAATCTGAAAATGTCCATTTTTTAAGATCTTGTTTCTCACTTTTAGTTAGGCAGACAGAAAACCAGGCTTTAGATTTCTAGGCTTTGGGCTTTGCACTCTTGCATTTTAAGGTTTCCCTCTCTGTAGTAGAAGCTAGGGCTGAGAATTACATGTATGAGTTTCATGGGGTATTTGTGAGAAGGGAAAGCAATAAAAGAAGACAAATACAGAAATTTGGACAGGAATTACTCCAAATCTCAAATGGAAATATGCTTCTGAAATACTAATTTTCTACAGAGTGACCCGTGACCTTGGCTTCTAAAATTGGCTTTGCTATTTAAAAGTGGTAAATCATAGGTTCTAGAATCCATTCACCAATTCTGTATAAACCTTTTGTCTAAATGTTAAGGGTTAGTTAGGCCAAGGGACATATAGTCTTTATTGTCATCCCTCCCCTCCCAAATGGAAAGAGAAAGGGAATAAGAGAGAGAGAGAGACTTATGAACTGGAAAAGAAAAACTAAACCAGCTTTCATGGAAACAATACAATGAAATATATACAAATATAAACAAACCCAATATTGAACATAACCCTCCCTGAAAGCAATTCCATCACTGTCACCATTGATGATGTGCCAGTCACTGGGGAAGTCCCAGACTGGGCTCAGCAGGAATGGGATTCAGGAGCTGCGTTCTGCAACCAGATCCAGAACACATGGTTGGGAATTAAAGGAAGAACAGAAAGTGTCTTCCTCAGATGCAGACCACTGAAGAAGAGAGCTTGACCCTGATGATTCCTCAGCTTTATACTGGAGTATAACATATATGAAAGGGAATACTTTGCTGGCCGATTTAGTCACCTGCCTTGCTTGCATCTCCCTGAAGATGTGGCCTTTTAATTTCTGAACCTACAGTTTAGTACACAAGACATAGCAGTGACCTTGGTCTCCATACTCCATAGGAGCAAGTATAGGGAGGAGCCTTTCTGCAAAGCAATCCTCAAATTCAGGTCTCTGGGTTTCTAATTTAAGCCTAGCTATAAGAATGAGAATTGAAGAACTGACATTCTTTGTATTGCAACTGGCTGACTAAACTCATTTGAGAGAAATGATGCAAATCTTTAGAGCCAGACAGTAGAAGCACGTGTTTGCTACTACTGCAAATACATTATCAGTTTGGAGCTATTACTACTGTTATATTATCAGTTTGGAGCTATTACTACTGTTACATTATCAGTTTGGAGCTATTACTACTGTTATAGTTTTGCAAGCAGAGAAACATGACCCAACTGTTACCTGCTATGAGTAGATGAGAGAGATTCTAGATAAATTAATGGTTACAATTATTCTTTACGTAATTATAATCATTGTCATATTCTTGTAAATGAAACTCGTTTCACAGAGAGAGATTTTTATTTGTACTTAGGCTAGCTAGTTGAAAAAGAAAGTGCCATTGTTGAAAGAACTACTTGGAAACACTCATCAAGGAAACTATTATTCTATCCTAAAAGGCTCTCTAAACAAAGATGAGGGAACAAAAGTATATAAGTAACCAAATCACATTCTTAATGTAAGGGCCAAACATATTTCATATCACATAATTTCACAGTGGGTAATGATGATAATAAGAATATTAAATTATGGACGTTATTGAAGTGTCTACAAAAATGAAGGGTAGTTAGAAACCAAAGCAATATCTCTTCATTTTATGTGATAAAATGTATTAAAAGTGCTCCTTTGTTTAAAACCGAAACTAAGTAATGGTGCATGAAAATTTCCTGATGAACTAGTGTCTTTATTTCCCTCCAGTTAAAATGGAAATAAGGAAGAGATTCCTTGTGTATGTTGGAGTATCATCTTAAAATGAGTTACCCATATTTCTTTAGCTGCTTGATACAATGATTGGTTTCAAAAAGCAAATACATAACCAATTAGACCAAGGTATGTATCACATTCTGAAGCATCATGTAAAAATTCGTTGGTATTTAGTATTCCTATAATGAATTTTAATTAACTCTCACTGCCTCACGATAATAGTGAGAATATGACAGTCTCGATAGGATTTTCCTAGCAAACAGTTTTTGACAACATATTAAATTAAATGTCTTAAATAAGGGTTTGATTGCTCTAAAATTAACATCACTTTTTAATTTATAGTAATTTGGTAGAAATTAAGATACATGTTTGATAATTAGAGATATACAGCCACTGTTGTAAAGTGCAGTTAAATAAATGGTTTTGTAAGGAATTGATAATTGGCAGTATTAGGATAATAAATACAGAAATATATAGATTTTGAGATTAATAATATGAACAAGTTTGATTTCAGAAATATCAAAATATTTTACATGATCACTTCAAAGATGTAAAACTTCACCATGGACCTAAACTGAGAAACTCCAGAGAAATGTGAAATAGTTTATCTGGAATTATTACTTCAGTCTTTGTTTCACAGGTATTACTGATAAAATTGATGGTATGTCAGCTGTGTTTTCTTTACTTTTTTGTTTGTTTGTTTTTTCTTTCCTTCACTGCTGCAGATCAGTGTTTAAAGACCTTTTCCTCATGGCCAACCCAAATTTGGACTCACACGTGGAACAAATTCATACACTACACAGGCTCCTGCAGTCTGGGTAAATATTTACAAACCCCTCTTATGTTTACAATATATTGCCTATTAAATTGTCTGATATCATGCTGGCTGTGATCATAGAAAATGATTGCAAATACAATCAAGCATCATTTAATTTAATCCTTAACTTAAAATCCTTCCAAGGAGAAAACCAAAGTCCTCCAATTGGAAATATTTTGGGGCATGCATTTCTTCAATTACTGATTTTTCTTTTTTTAAATCTCCATCACTTACTGTCTCTATGGACATGACAAAAAGTGATGAAATAAATTGTGCTTGCACTTGTGGCTGTGGCAAGAAAAAAACACACTCAGCAACATTCTGCAGTTATTGCTAAAGCAACTCAGGTAGGGGGAAAGGAAGTAGGAGCACAAGCATGTTTGAGCAACCTTTATTGCTTTTTGTGAAGAGAATTAAGAGAAAAAGTTGGGAAATATATAAACTAAGAACAAAACTCCTGAAATTTTCATCTGCCCACATGTTTTCAAGAATCACTTGCAGAATATATGTGGTTGTATCTCAGGAATTGATTAGACTTATGGACCCAATGGGAAGTAGTAATAATGCCATGATATCAGTGATACTTCTCTGGTTTATTTTATTGGATTTCAAACTCTGAGCACAAAGCATTAAAAAAAATGTATCTCCTGAAATATGTAGAACTCTACATACGTAGATCACCACTTGCATGGATAATTGGTGCTGTTAATATATATGCTATGGATCCTGCATTCTGCTCCTCTAGAAACTTTAAAAAATAAAGCTAATTTGGGGCATTTGGGTGAATTGTTAACAGTGCATTCAGTTAAAAAATAATAATTTCCTCTTCTGTGCTGCCTCACTGGATGCCTGAATAAAAACCATTAATGTCCTCCCTTCTTCAGTCCCTCCTCAGAAGCCAAGACAACTCATGCCTAAAGAGGATAATCAGAGGAAAAGGACATTATTTCATAGTGACAGAGCAGAAAGAAGTTACTTGCAATAAATCATTTTTCAAATGCTCACCAAAGTTTTAGTTGCAACTTTACTCATTATAATCAGTCTTGAACTTTGAAGTCCATTAGTGTTTAAATCACATTTACTCTTCTTGAAGAACTCTTGATTTTCACATGAGGCTGTTTCAGCTGATGTTCCTAATCTGCATCCAAGACAGCCTTCTTGTCTATCTTAATTGTATTTCTAATATCTTTCCTTCAGATTAACAAAGAATCTCTGTGTGATACTTGATTTTTTCACAGTTGCAGTGTCCAGAAGTTGAAAATACATAGGTGAAGAAAATGGAAATAATTCAAGTGGCGATGTTGACAACACATCCATACATCTCAGGGCACATTTAACACCCAACACACACCCACTCACTTCCTGTAATGTACGTTTTCCTAGTCACTTAAACTCTGAGAACCAGTAACACCAGGGGAAAACAGAACAGGAGTAAGACTGCTTCCAACTATCTTTGACTTCAAGTCCTCTGTTTCTGGTGCTAGTTTATCCAGATTTGTGCTTATTTCATCTTTCAGGTTTTACTACCATGTTGTTCCACTTGTGTTTGCAACTGTTTCTTGTACTTTATGGTATATTTCAGACAGACAGAAAGGTTGGTGAGGCAAATGTAATCCCAGAAAGGAGAAGAGTTTAAAATCTCTCAAGTATTTTTGAAGAAAGATATGGAAAAGAAAAAGCAGAACTAAACAAAAATTGCTTTCTTCTTATTGACATTTCCTGATTTAAGAGAAATGAGCAACACATTCATACAGTCTGACTAACATCCAAAAATCTCTTGTAAGAAGTCCACCTTCATTTATATTTCCCCCAGATAATGAGGGAACAATGCAGGTAACCCAGGTTATCTGGCAAGGTACATGCACTAAGAAAGGGCATTTATTTACACCAAGGTAAAAGTATTCCTTATCAGGAATCACATTTTTTTTTCTACAATTTGAGATGTGCTTGCACAGCAGGCTGGTAGTCTTAGCAGTGTCATGTTTACATTTGGACTTGATCTAAAAGGTCTTTTCCAAGCTAAATTTTTCTATAAGCCTCCTAATACTTGTGAATGTCTGAGTAGAACATACGTAACATTAGCAAAAATACTGCAGATGCAAGTGATGTAACACAAAAAATCTGTGCTCCAATAGATTTGAATTTGAAAGAGTTGCCTCCATTTGCACTGTCTTGGAGGACTATTGTAAACAGCAGCAGGTGGCCTTTACAGCAAGTATCTTTGATGTAGCTTTTTAACAATAATGCTTAAACCTCTGTTTCTGCTTGCCCATAGGGATTTAGAAAGTGTCAGCTGAAGTTCAGAAACTCTTTGAGACACCAACAACGTCTAGAGTATTACTAAATGAACAAATAATAGAAATGGTAACTATTATTTGTTATAAAAAGTTCCTGGGTGTTTAATCAATAACTCTTCATGTTTCATAGGGTAGTTTTGGGAAGTTAATTGAAATTAACTTCATGACATGAAAAATGTTGCCTTTGATATTCTATTGTAGGTGTTAAGTACTTGTTCTCAGCATGTTGTCCATTTTGATGCTGTTATATTTTCCTTCTTCTTTGATGGTCTCTTGTTTGTTTTGGGGTTTGAGTTTTTTAATTCTGGTTGTAACAGATTTTGATTTGAGTTAAAAAAAAAATCTGAAACAGTTTTATGACCTTGTAAGCTATCTGCCAATGATTGCATCTCTCTTACTCACATTTCACTTTCAGGACAATAGTTTTCATGTGACTGTGATTGATTCTTTCCCAGCCCTTGTCCTTTCAGATAGAATTGGGAGAAGTTGTTCAGACATTCTCTGTAGCCTGGCCTTTTATTCTGATAATATCAGTTTTCACTTTAGTAGAACTGAACAGTGGAAGGGGCCTTAATCTGTCCTCTCACATAATATGGCTGTGTCTACCAAGCCATGTGGTATGTTCTTATGGGGTTTGGGTTTGTTAAGGACATCTGAAACATTTTCTGGTGTGTGATTAAAATATTCTGTTACTTTTTCTAGTGCAAATATCTGGCTGAAACATTAGATGAAAAGACTTGACGATCTCTTCTGGTCAAGTCATCCTATCCCCAATTAAACTGATCTAATTCAGTGAATCTTTTCCTGAACATAAAGATTCAGAAAAAAAACCAAGCAAACAAAAAACTTGGAGACTCAGGATTTAAAGTCATAGATTGAATGGTGAGTGGCACTGTTCTAGCAGCTGTGAGAAGAGAGGGTAGGGAAGGTCCAATAGAATATGAATTACAAATTTCAGGCAAACTTAAATGTAAGAAAAGTATTTTTTAAAATAAGTATGTAGTTAAAAAAACATGAAATCAGATTTTCTTTGCTGCTATAATGTTCAGTAGGAAAATCTAATGCTGCAAAAAGATCAGCCAACCCATTTCCCTAATGCGTATGCATTATGTGTCTTAAACGAACAGCCATGTGATCTAACATCTGAATGTGATCTAACATCTGAATGTGATTTAGCCTCAACAGACTTTCTAGACACTCTTGACATATTTTCTGCTATGTTAGATAGAATTCAAGGTGATTGTTCTTTTGGCAGTCACCTTTAATTTAAATGTGTCTACCACAGTCACATTGCTTCGTCACCATTGTATCTTTCCAAGCTAACTAGGTATTCTTATTTTCATCTTTGAGTAAAGTGAAGAGGAGAAAAAAAACCCTCTGGAACATTAACACATCTCTTCATGTTGTTATCACCTGAGGTATTACTGCACTTTAATTACCAAGGTGAGAGCGATGGGATTTTGTCACATAAGGGAAACAGCAGCTACAAGTTTAAGACAGAAGAAATATAACTGAAAAATGTCACAACATATTTATCCTTTCTAATACTCCACACAGACCAGGCTGAAACTTTCCTTTCTGGGGTGAACAGATTCGCAGGAAAAGAAATATTGTTGGATTTTTTTTTTTTTTAATTTTATTTTATTTTATTTTCCCCCATTGCACTAATAAACTAATCATTGAATTATTACTATTTCTACACCTGAAAATGTATGTGTTTAATTCTTCTGATATTCTGGAAATAGTTTTTCCAACAGTTCATTTAGAGAAGTTGAATACCAATTGCAAATCATAGTAAACTGGTATTCAAAATAACCACATATGAAAAGTAAAATTCTGGCCCCTGAGAAAGCTTTTATAAAGTTTGTTGGATCAATTTTGCACCATTAAAAGAATGCAAGCTCAGTTTACCCACAATAAATAAACACTTCCATGAGCTTTTTGAAACTTATTACACACTAAACCAAGACAGATATTGATTTTCTGTCTGTAGCTCTGAATTCTTCCTGTGAAATATTTTGAAATTATTGAGTTTGTCTGTTTCCACCAATTTGCAATATTAAAAAAAATAAAAAATTGAATAGGATAAATTTAACTTTTTTTTTTTTTTTTACTTTGTCTAGGATGAGAATGGGAACTCAACATACTGCACTTTTTGCATTAGTAGTCGTGGTTATTTAAGAAAGGAGTTTTCTTGAGAACAATTTACCTTAAGTGTAGACTAGAAAAAAAAAAAAAGGAATTAAAAAAATTCAGCAACCCAGAATACAAAATCTTTTGATTCTAGAAGAGAATTGGGAAATATTGATGAAGTTTGAACTGCTGGAAATTTTTCCGCTGGAAGATTTGCCATTAATTTTGGTCTAAGTTGAAAACCCACTAACACTGAATGTCACTAAATGTTGTAATATTTTTCTGTTCAGAAAAAAAATCATAGAAAGTACAGTTCTTCTGGATTCTAAGTTTCTTACCATACAAACCATGATTTTAGAGAAGCTACACCATTTTCACTGAATTTATTCTGAACTTTCTCGTTCTCTGAGGCAAATTAAACGATGCTCTTTTACCTTACTGAATGGGAAGACATTGCTGAAGGCAGAAACATTTCACATGGATCAGTTTGGCCTGAAATAGTCAAAGAACTACACTTCAGTGTATGTAAGACAGACTTACAGAGTATTTGTGGTTGGAAGGCACCTCTGAAGATCATCTAGTCCAACATGCTGCTCAAACAGGGTTAGCTAGAACTGGTTGCTTAGGACTGCACTCAGCTGGATGGTGAATGTTTCCACAGATGAAGACTCCACAAGCTATCAGGGCAACCTGAGTTGGTGTTGAACCACCTTCACAATAAAAAAACTTGTTTTCTTATGCCTTTCACTGGACTCACTTCAATAAGTCCCTATCTGGGACTACTGGGGAGCACAGGATGAAAAAGAATTAAAGATTGTGTTATACATTCAACTAAAGTACATGAGTATGAAGCTCACTCCATTCTTCTGAACAGGAGCGAGTTACTCTGCACAAAACACTACTTCAGGTTGAAAATATGAGAGTAAAGAGGTCTTTGGAGACCTTTGACTCTTAGCAGTGATGTTTGAATAAGAGAGGTGGCATAGTGACAGGTTGGACTCGATGATCTTTGAGGTCTCTTCCAGCCTTCTTGATTCTATGATTCTATGATTCTATAGGTCACTGCATCTGGGATGGTAGAACTGATCTAGGGAAACTGTGGATCCTACTCTGGAGAGTGCAAGGCAAGACTAGGAGACAATTCAAGAATTCAACAACAAATCAGCCTCACAATACCTTCAGAACAATAGTTATACAGGACAGAACTACTCACTGAAAGGCTTCAAGTTTGAAACACCCTAGGAAAGTGTAGAAAATTTCCCTGTCCTAAACAGAATCCGATTATGTAGACAAAGAAAACACTGGTAGGGGATTTATGACTGTCTAAATTCAGAAACCTGAACACAGATTCAGCCTTATTTTTTACCACCTGATTCAGGTCATTAGCCACACTATAGTACTGTCTCTTTCTGACCATAAACAACAGATAAGCAGACTACATTATCTAATGGTTCAATAGCATCTGAAGTTTTGTAATCTTGTCTGAGAAACTGAAAAGCCTCAGTGCTGACTGCAATTTGGATTTTAAAAATGTCTTTCATGAAAAAAACACTGGCTGCCTTTTCTATTACATTTGTTTATTGTATGTTATCTTAGAGCAAACACAAAAGCTTTGATTCTCTGCAATATTTAAAAATCCTCCTGTGTCCTTTTCTCTTTCAATGACACCTTCCTGCCTGCTTTTGGATGTCACAGGCAAGTACTTTGCCGATGGAGTGATTAAATGATATGCAGTCTGTCCTTAGCAGTGAAGGTGATAATTACACAGAGAACGGCAACTAAGGAGTAAGGATGTTCCCCTGGAGCTGGTCTCAGAATGAAAACATCAGATGTGTGTTGCTCTCAATAGCACTGGGCCTCTCTTCATTACTGCCCCATCAGTCTTCTGAAATTGATCCCATTTCATCCACTTTAATGGAGTTTAACAAAAAATGTCACTGAAGAATTTCAATGTTGTTTTCTCTCTCAGTAACTGACTTTCTCTAGAGCACTGAAAATAGTACCTTCTGTTCAACAAAGTATGCAAACTGAAACAACTATAAAATGGTAAGTTCTAAACTTTTCTTTTATGAACCCAAATGTTTATAATGAATTATTTTTAAAATGTCTTTCGCAAGACAATTTCTTTTATTCCACTTTGCAGTTCTGAGAATGTATCTCATATAATATGAAATAGCATTTATGACCCAGTCACATGCTTCACTGAGCATAGAAAGTTTTATCTTTTCCTATGTTGATTATCTTTGCTCCAGGAGAGGTAACATTATCTGCATATCAAAACAGAAAAGCAAAGCTGTTCTGAAATGAACTGTTTATTCCTTTATTTAGGGTTATGTTATTAGGCCCCTTGTTTCAGAACAGAAGAAATAAAATGCAAGAAAATAAAATATAAATATAATGAAATCAAGAAAACCTCGAAGTCTCACTGGAATATCCTCAGAAAACTAGTAATCCTCAAGGAGGATATGTTAGGAATAGTCTCAAAGATTTCACCTGCTTTTCTGAAATAAAAATATTTTCTTTAATGTAATCTACCTGATGTTTTGCCTAATGGCAAACTATTAGTGTGGAAATTTCTCTCAGATAGAAATCAAATATCTACACTAACCACAGTCCAGTCCACAGAGCAGAATGCTACAAATTGTTCAATGTAGTAAAAGTCCAGCAATTCTTGAAGAGAAATCATTTCAGTGCTTCGCAGTAATTATTTGTTTTATCTGCTACAGTTCCATATGCTGGACAAACGACAATATCCAATGCATCTGTTAAATCATATGCCAGTACCAGCTATATCATACTGATTGCATGCTGTTATAAATAGTTGCTATTATTTTTAGTAGATCTCATATTTTTATCACATATCTAAACTGGATATGGAAATACTAAAAACCAGTGAAATATTCTTGTTGCTTATCCAATAAAATTAATAATACACTAATCTGCCAGTAGGCTTGTTATGTCCAAATGTTTTTATACCATGATGAGAAAACTGAGAAACAGAAGTCAATGTGTTATTTCTGAACTCATAAACACTTGCTAATGGACTGGAAAACCCTATATAAGCAATGTACAGTTTCTTATACTATATTTTCTTTCACAAAAGCAATAGGATTTTTTTTTCAGAGGAAAAGAGAGTGAAGAAAAAAGTCTTGCCAGTTTCAAATAGTCCTTCTTTTGTATTATTATTATTATTTCCCCTTACTGTACTTAAAACTTTATAACTAGGATAGATGTTTTATAAAGAGGTAAGATACAAGTGCTCTGTATGAGGTTTAAGAAGGCCAAGTGCAGGGTCCTGCACTTTGGCCACAGTAACCCCATGCAGTGCTACAGACTGGGGGACAAGTGGCTGAAGAGCAGCCTGGCAGAGAGGGACCTGGGAGTGCTGGGTGACAACCAGCTGGACATGAGCCAGCAGTGTGCCCAGCTGGCATGGAAGGCCAATAGCATCTAGGCTTGTATCAGGAATAGTGTGGCTAGCAGGAGTAGGGATGGAATTCTGCCCCTGTGCTCAGCACTGGTGAAGCCTCACCTTGAATACTATGTGCAGTTCTGAGCCCCTCACTCCAAGATATTGAGGTGCTGGAGAGGGTCCAGAAGACTGATGAAGGGACTTGAGCGAAAGTCTGATGAGGAGAGGCTGAGGGAGCTGGGGGTGTTTAGCCTGGAGAAGAGGAGACTCAGGGGGGACCTTTATCACACTCTACAAGTACCTGAAGGGAAGTTGTAGTAAGGTGGGGGTCAGGATCTTCTGCCAGGCAACTTGTGACAAGACAAGAGAGCATGGCTTGAAGCTGTGCCAGGGGAGATTTAGGTTGGCTGTTAGGAAGCACTTCCTTATGGAAAGGGTAATTAGAGACTGGAATGGACTGCCCAGGGAGGTGGTGGAGTCGCTGTCCCTGGAGGTGTTTAAGGAAAGATTGGACGTGGCACTTAGTGACATGGTCTGGTCGGTGTGGTAGTGTTAGGTCATAGGCTGGACTCAATCTCAGGGGTTTATTCCAGCCTCAATAATTCTATGATTCTGAAAAGCATAAACAACTCTCTCAGAATGTTTAAATAGTTAACACTAGAAAATCTTGATTTGTGTACAATCTGGTTGGTGAGGGAAATTTTCAAAATCAAAGGCTCTAGCGCTGAATCTTCGTTCCCTGTGTTATGGTGTAGAAAAAAAGAAAGAAAAAAAGAGAAGAGAAATATAGAGGCCTCTTGTTCACAGTAAATCTGATCTAGCCATTAGACGACTCTCTTATAAAATATTTATAATCGTTTCTGCCTTGGGATCTTGAAGTTTGCTCTCTCCTAAGTGATATTTGATAAGAGCTATTGTACCATTTCAGCATTATCTCAAAGGATCAGATTGGAACAGTAATATTTGCACAAATACAGTTTAAGTATCTACAAATCATTTTACACCAGAAATTCACCACAGAATTGATACAGAAGAGGACAAATGCACCTGAGTAAACACAGAAATACACATAAAGCATGAGCTTCCCTCCCTTGCTTTACTGTCTGAAAATATGTGGAATGTATTTCTCCCCTCCTACTGTAAATACCACACTCATGGGCTTTTGTATCAATGACAGCTACCTTTGAAAGAAAATATTTTGCATAATTTTGGAATACTAAAATAAATATTTATGACAAAGGAACAGTGCATCATTCTTACAGTCATAGAATCATAGAATCATAGAATCAGTCAGGGTTGGAAGGGACCACAGGGATCATCCAGTTCCAACCCCCCTGCCATGGGCAGGGACACCTCACACTAGATCAGGCTGGCCAGAGCCTCATCCAGCCTGGCCATAAACACCTCCAGGGATGGGGCCCCAACCACCTCCCTGGACAACCCATTCCAGGCTCTCACCACTCTCATGGTGAAGAACTTCTTCTTCACGTCCAGTCTGAATCTCCCCACTTCCAGCTTTATTCCATCCCTCCTAGTCCTGTCACTACCTGATATCCTAAAAAGTCCCTCCCCAGCTTTCTTGTAGGCCCCCTTCAGATATTGAAAGGCCACAATAAGTTCACCTCAGAGCCTTCTCTTCTCCAGACTGAACAGCCCCAACTCTTTCAGTCTGTCCTCATAGAAGAGGTGCTCCAGCCCTCTGATCATCAGTCCTAGCAACAGCTATAATTAATGCAGTGCAGTTAAGTGCATTTCCTTGGCCAGGCTAAAATTGTAGTCCCATCAGTAACAATAAGCCATAGTTTGGACATGCTAATGGATAAACCAAATGTCAGCTAAGCTGATATAGAAGCTCTCTGCACATGTGTTCTTCCTTGGAACTGCACACAGATGAACTTGAGTTAGCTTAACTCTCTGATGTTATTCTAGATTTAAATCAGTTGAGAGAAGTTCCATGGTAAAAGTTTCTGGGTTATGTTAAAAAAAGTAAAGCAAGCAGCACTCTGCACACAAATGTGTATTTGTTTTGATCACAGAACTCAACAACAGTAAGATTCATTATTACAAAACTGGTCTTTGATTTGGGATCAGACTTTTTCAGATGAAACTGATCTTCATGGTATATTTTAAATTAAAAATTCTGATTTAGCTTTAGAAATAAGAAAACTATAGCAACAACCAGGACAACAAATTGAGTGTTTTCAATTGGTCAGCATGACCTGTGAAGAACCAATACAATACAATTTTATTGTTATTGAAATCTCTGTAATTTGTCTGGATTGTCCATCTGTCCTCTACACTACAGAGATTTTAACTCCAGTAAGAATTTAAAAGATCTCATCATCAAATGGGCTTTTAGAGTCAAATATCATCTATCTGGAGAATTTCTTGAAGTACTTTCTATTACTCTGAATATCCTTTATTTACCATTTTGGAAATTTTGGGGGGTTTATTTGATTGCTTGAACCAATCTACATGGTCCTTAATTGATGCAAATGGTAAAAGCTTAAGAAGCTTTAGAAAGTATCAGGGTCTGTATATTGGTCATTGTTCCTTTGGATGTATCCTTTCCTAAATCCACATGAGAAGATACAGGGCCAGTTTCCAGTTCTGACTCTAATACAAGAATTTTAATAGTCTGAAGCAATATTCCATAAAGTCACAGCACAGCTGTACTCAGGGCAAAGAAATTCCTAGCTGCTGTGAAGGCCTCTCTGCTTCATAGCACAGCACATGCAGTGCTGTTCTCTTTTCCAGCTTAAAGTGACATCCTCTGATGGCTGTGTTAGAAAGCAGCACCAGGAGCAGATACCATTATGAAAGAACTGGGTTGACACCATCTGAAGCAAGCAGCAGGTGGGCAGTCCCACATGTAAGGGTGAAAGTCTCAGTCTCTCATTCCTGAGGTATAGCCAGCAGGATAAACTGGAGCAGCCCAAGCCATAAATGCATATTTTGAAAAAGAAACAGTAAAGAGTTGCTCAAATAATTAGGACAGAATCAATATTTCTTAATGCTGTCACCGGTTTTCCAATATGATTTCTAATTCACTTTTAAGTTTAAAAAAGCTTTTTTTATATGAAAAATGTTTGTGAGACATAGAAGTCCTAGGTAGCCTCTAATTGGTTTCTCTCTTTTGGCTTTGGTGCTAGAGTCTTCAGAGAGAGTCTTAAGTAGGTCTTAGCCCAGAACACATAAATTGTCTTCATGTCCTGGGATATTTTTGGACCCACAGCTGAAAATAAACAAAATAATTCTCCCTCTTTTCTGACCTTTTCCCTACACTGAGCTATTGCTCAAGGATTCTGTAGATGTTTATTCAGGAGAAATTTGCTGATATGTTTCAGGATGAAAAAGAGCAAATTCCAGAGCATAGAACTGAATTTGAGAGTGACCTGGGGAATTTAGAGCAGTGGAGACCATATGTTACTAAGTAAAATCTGTACTTAAAAAAATATATATATATATATATATATATATACACACACACATATATATATATAAATTGAAGTCCAACACAAACAATACAGAAAAAGTTAATTAGTTTGGATTTTAAAGACATACAATTTTATTTTTTTAAATAAGTACAATATTGATGTTTTCCTCCTGTCATACAGGATGATGACAAAGAAAATAGTAAACAACTTTCATACTAAAAACTTGTTTTCCTTCAGTCTGAACAGGCCTATTTCCGATGCTTTTGTTATTTTTTAGCTAGTTGGCTGAGAAACAGAGATATTTTAGCAAAAGAAAGCAATCTTACATTACACACACACACAATTATAAGTATTAAAGAAGTTGCAACTCAAATTTAATTATCACTAAGGTGAATTTCATTATTTTGATTCAGGTTTATGTTCTTGCCTGAGCCTAAAAGTTAAACTTACAGGGGAAATCCTACAGAGGGGTTATAGAGGGGAAATCCTGGTGTTTTCTAGTTATTTCCAAAGAAGCAGTTTCAGGCATTTTGAACTGTCTTTGTTTGTAACATTTGGTTCTAGAAGAAGCCCCTTTGAAGACTGATCTTTCACTGAAAATCCACATTATATAAACAACCTTAAAACTGGGCTGTTAACTGTAATATATCTTCATTATTCTGTGAATCAGAGGGCTGTGCCAGAATTAGAGGTGTTCTTTGGTCTCTTTCCTAATACAGTTTTACAAATTTATATCTAAAAGAGATTTTTCAATAGACTTCCTTAATAAAAAAGCCAAATAAATAGAACAGATTTCTGAGGAAGCCAGGAAGAACACAAGCAGTGGCAATGTAGTTTCCACTTCAGTCTGTGTTTTTGCATACATAACATCCTTCTGCCATTGCTAATAGTATTAAGGAACTGGTTCAAATAATTTAGGATGATTTCTTTAAAGAGCATACCACATTGCTTTAGTCCTCTGTTAAAACACTGAGATCACTACAAATCACCCTTTCTGCTGGGTGTTTATTCCCATTTGCATCTATATATGAAGAAGAGGAACGTGAATTTCAGTAATAGAAAAGAGAGCACAGTGTCTATGTGGTAAAGCAGAATAGCAAGGAGTCTATGCAAACAATAGATGAAAAATTACCCTTGAGGTCCCTCACTGGTGTTTGAAAATTGCTTAGATCCAGCAATGCTCCAAGGTCTGCTTCACTGACCCATTTTGTACTGAGGAAATAACCTACCTCGAGTTCCTTCCAAGAATATGTTTCCATGTTTATATTATTTTGTACAGCTCAGATATACTCCAGCCAGAATTTTAAAGCTGAAAATATTTGTTTGCATTTTTCATATAGTCTATTCCAGCTTCCAATTTTTTGTCACTGTAACGTGTTTACAGAGACCTATATCTGCCTCACAGATGGTGCCCAAGCCAGTGTGCCCATTTGTGAACATTTTGTGAATTTAATCTGTGACAAATTAGAGCAATGTAAGATTTTAGTCTTCTAGGGTTATCATTCTACAGAATGGGAAAACAGATACATTTTACTAGTTGTTGGGGTTTTTGTTTGATTGATTGATTTTTAAAATTATTTATTTATTTGGGTTGTTTAATTTTTTTTTTAACTTTTTTTTTTTAGCATTCACTGGACTTCAAAAGAAGTATGTTCAGATACACCCAAAGAGATTAACATAACACTGGGAAATCTGCCAGTTTCATTTTATTGCTTGCCTCACAGTAGCACTTAAAAGCTTTTACAGGCAATGCCTGTACTAGTAAATTAATCTGCACAGGGGTATGGGAGCAGGCAATACCACACAGCCATTGCTACTATTACCTTGTTAACATGCTTGCCACCTGGGGCAGCTGGTGTTTGCACAGACGATTCCTAGGCACAGTACAGGGAACAGCACTGATCAAGTCAATCCCAAAAGGTAGTCTGAAGGCACCCTATTTTGAAGGGTAAGAGATTTAGTCATCTGGATGTGAGATGTGTCATGACACTTATTCTAAGAGCTATAGAGTAGTCCTTGGTTTGCCTCCTTTAACAGTATCAATGTAACTGTTACAGACTTGTGTCTTGGTGCAGTTAAAATAAATTATACATACCTCAAGAAGTTAGAGGCTCTAACATAAAAGGAGAGCAATAAACAGCACTGGAATTCATGCCAACACAGCAGGGTCCTTCCTGTCTCCTGTTGTCTGAACCTGGTAGAGATTTATGACAACACTAATGCTCATAGTAGGCCATTATAAGCTTAAATAGTTATGCTTATGTCCTCTGGTGCCAGATTCACTTTCCAGCACTGATCTAACTGGGAACATTGTTACACAGAGTTTGTTCCATATTTTGTTTTTCCTTTTCTTTTGTTTTTCTCCCACATTTATGTTACGAAGGATAGGCATAGTGCAGACAATGAAAAAGAAAATGAAACCAATTGAAAATTCACAACAACAAAGCACAATGTGAAGTAAGAAAGGCTTGTTCTGAGGAAAGAAGAAAGAAGAAGAAGAAAAAGCAAGGGAGAATATACAAGACAAGACACTAGATCAAATGGTGAATGACATTGAACTGCATCTGGGAAAATGAACAAAATCTCCTAATATTCAGGGTTTGCAAGGAGTGTATAACACTTTGATTTTCTTGCTGGAGATTGTAGAGATCTGTGTGAGCAGATCTTTTCTAGGCAAGTCCTTCTGTCAAAAGATTCTCGCTCTGCTGAATATTTTTTTTGTTGAAGAGGGAAATTGTGTTCTATCTGTCAAGGTGAGAGAAAGCACACAGGAAAGTCTACAAAAGAAGATTTATGCAAGCTATACTTCAAGATTTGCTGAAAAAAACCCTCTGTTTTAAAAATACTGAATTGCCTTGTTACTCTGGTTATTTAAGATACAGTTTTTCTACTGTTCTATGTATTTATGGTTCACCACTAAATCCCCTAAGTAACAAATACTCCATCATGTCCTTCTGTGTGGATGTGGAGTTTCTTGGGGAAAGGTAAAAAAATAAAAGAAAAAAATCCACCAAACTAAAAGCTTTTTCTCTGGTTTCTTTTCTTTCACTGTTCTATTCCATACACTTTCGCTTCCTCAGCTTGTTTGATTTTAAGTTTCTCTTCTTTCACTGTCTCTGTGTATCCCCAGTGACCACAGAGTATTTATTTTTTCAAGTTTTATTTCTTTTCCTGATCTCCCATAGTAACTAGTTTCCTAGAGTTGGTCTTCCCTCTGCATCATACATATATATCTCCCTCTGTCTTTATACTCTGCTTGATACTTATGTCTACTGTTTATGGATATTTTCTTTTTCCTCTTGGTTTTCTCTTCTCCTCTTTCACTGCTTAGAATATCCAATTCCATCTAAGCATCATTTATCTTTATTAACAAAAGAAAATATGTATACTTTCAGGATATATTGTAGGGCAGAGCTGCATCTCTAGGATTTTTTGTGGTTTGGATTTACTTAAGGTAAATCTACTGTTTACACTAAGTAAGGTGACGTTATTACAGCTTCAGACATTAGATCATATTCTGCTTTTACAATTCTATTTCCAGTTGCTTCCTCTAATGTGCTTCCCATTATACCTTTTTTCTTTTTTTTTAATTTGTTGAGAATATTGTTCATAAAAAGATTCTGCTTTTTTTTTTTTTACATTTGTATATTACATCAGTAAAAAATAATGATCTGTGAAACAACCTTGTGCATTTATGAAGCCTGTTATGTAGACTTGCACCAACAGCATTGAGTAAGATGTGCAAATCCTATCATCTCATGGATACACCGGAGGGACATAGCTGATAGATAGATTTTGAGTATCTATAGGCACTAACTGAAGGAGTTCATAAAACAGCTGTATGTCTCAGTTTAAGGAGTGAGACAGGCTCTCTAACTCTTCTCAAAGTAGTTAAAGAAAAAATCCACACAAGATTGGACAGAAATACAGAATATTATTGGAAGTTTAAATGGAAGTGCTATTCATACACTACATGCTACAGTGCAAAGCATATAAAATACAAAGAAATCCAGAGGCCAAGATTCTATCAAAACCTCCTTGGGCCAAAACTTCCAACCACCTTCCTCCAAGCCAGACCAGAAAATCCATGCCTCAAATGCCCCCCACCCTGTGCTTCTCTACTTCTGCCCGATACCAAACCCGATGCAGCAAAAATCTGGGTCACCAGCTTCAGGCCCCAGCCAGGCTGCTCCAGACCCAGCTCCCATGCATCTGAAAAGATAATGGAGCCAGCCAGGAAGGGAGTGAGTGAGTGATGGAGAAGAAAAGAGGCAGAAACTTTTATAGAAATGCAGACATTATGGGAATGAAATAACAAAAGACTGCAATTTCCGGTCCACCCCTGGATGCTCTGGACCTCCTGGAGGTCCTCAACTTTATGGTTCTTAAAGGCACCCATGCTCAAACCATAACACTGTGCCCTTTATTTGCAAAAGTTTAGGTGACTGGTTGTTTAATAAATCTTTTTATTTTTCTCATGTGAGTGGCCAGGTTTAGAAACTGTTTATGAAATCTTAATTCTCAGGTTTACTTTATCTCAGTTTAGAAAGGAGTTAGTTGCTTAATAATTATGGAATATAAGGCACAGAAAAGCCATTACAAAGTAGCCTCAGCTACTTTGTTAATCAATCTCTCTAAGCTATATAGCATGCACGGGAGGTCAGCTGCTGCAGAGGGTTTTTTGAAACAGACTCACTTGGTGAAGCAGTACAGGCTTTCTGAAAAGATGAAGAAGAAACAGTCATATTTCAGTTGTGCAAATAGCTAAGAGTGAAAAGATACGATCAAGGACCTTTGTATTGCAGTATACTGTTGTTTTTCTTTGTTTGTTTTCTTGCCCCATCATTTCTGCTGCCAAACATCATAGGTGATTACTGAAGACAAAAAGTCACTATGAAGCCACCTAGAAATATTATAATCTTGTAACAGGTATATCAGGTGTATTATGGATTTTTGCTTAAAAACCTTTCAGTCTTTTGAATCTTACTAGCAAATATTCATCCTCAACTTGCCTTCATAAGGACTAACATGCTCTCTCCAGAAGGAACATTCCAATCTGCAACTCTGTTAGCAGATATCTTGCTTATGTGTTTCAGATGGAGAAAATGGTAAAAAAGAAGGTGTTAAAAAAGAATGTGCAGGAGCATTAGACTCGTTCTGTGTGTCTTCATTGTGTCAAGTCATTGCATTTACTACCTGTTAGATATTTAAATATTAAGTAGATTTGTCTTTGCCAAGGTTTTTGACATCTTTACCCTTTGTAGCATGAAACCTTTTTTTTTTTCCCGTGTGAAGAGGGCTTCCTTCAATATCAAATGTGACACCAGAAATCACATCAGTGCAGTTTTGTGCCACATTAGAACACTGACCTCCTAATAGATTGGAAATTTGCCTTTGATGCTTAAAGGTCATTATTTTCCTTCTAGGTTTCTATTTTTTTCCCCCATGCTCTTCTTTTTACATAAAGGTTTAACCTTGAATTCATAGGTTGCTTTTTCATCATGCATAAATATTTAACATTGAATCCAGTGCCTGCTATTTAATAACTGGAGGAAAGACTTTTGGCTACCAATTTTACCTAATAGCAGGATAATTTTTCTCCTCACCTATCAAAGGTCCTACGATCTCCCTGCCCCTCCCACTTTAATTGGGATACTGCAATTTATTGATGAAGGGAAACATAAAGTAGCCAAATAGTACAGGTTAAAAGAAAATGGCAAATTGGCTCCCTGTAGGGCAAAGTGGCAAATCCTTCCAGCAATATACTTTTAATCAGATATCAAACAAAACAACAATAGTCAGCACTTAATGAATTTATACTACATTTTATGTCTTTCTACACATTACTTGATGTTTTGCTGTCTGCTGGTGCATTCAGAGATTTCCCTTGTTGATAATGTTTTTCTGTTGCTACCAGGTCTAATTTGGCTTTCAGCTAAAGCTTTGAATTTTTTATAATAAAGTAATTTACAGATGCTAGAAGATAAATTAGCACTGCAAATGCAGTTAAATTGCATAATCACACAGATTGATTTTGTGTTAGCCTTTGAGATGTATAGATACCTTGTGGCATCTCTGTCAAGAAAAGGCAGTGAAAGCAAAAATCCTTCAAGTTTCTCTGGAAAACAAGGAAAAACATGTCAAAGGACATGAGAAATAGAATAGTTTGACTGAAATGCCTACTGGTTTATGAATGTTCAATATACAGGCAGCATTCTACAGTGACATTAACTGTGCTCCCTACTTGGCACGCACCAAAAAATGCTCTTAACACAGTTTAATTGTACAGCAATTGTTTGCTTTAATTTGGCACTCTCATTGATTTAGAAGGGGGGAAAAAAAACTAATTTAGAGTTCAGTGACTTTTGCACATTTTTTATATTCAGAGGTGACGTCTTGAAACAATTAAGGCAGCCCAGGATTAATGTGATCATGATACTATGTCAAAGAACATGTGTAGAATACAAAATTACCTCTCTTGTAGATAAAAACATTTCTGTTAATGTAAGGAGCTGTGAAGTTTTGTGAGAGAATAAGTGCAACTTGGCTGCTGGCATTTTATGAGTAGAATTCTATTCACTTGCAGGGACTCTCAGTGCTAACCACAGCTTTGTTTCAGTACGTTCTATGTTGCAGTCACAGGGATAGACATGCCAGGAATTTAAATGCATAAGGTAGAAATTTTTTCTCCATCCCAAATCTATGATCCAAATACATTGCCTTTAGCTGCTGGCTAAGGCAGTAGGCATTTCTTCCTTTTTCTTGCATTCCTTCATTTATTTTTTTCTTTTTCTGGAGTGAGAGCAAACTACCTCAATCTGCAAGGAAAAAAGATTTGAAATAACGACTTCTACTGCATTCAGGAAAGCAGGGATTTTTGTGGCACTCTCACAGTTACAAAGTCATGAAGACAAGTGCAGAGCAACCCTGCTGATGTAGAGAATTTAGTGATATATAAGTGATCTGTAAACAGCTTGCAATTAGTAACTTGCTAATGATCATTGTAGGTCACCATCACTTGACACTTACTCTCATGCACTGATCTATCGATCTTTGTGTTTTTAATGTTGTCCTTTCAAAAGAAACTGTATGAGTCCACTGCCAAAGGAATTGTTATAAACAGCCTAACAACTAAGAACTTAGAAACAGGCTAAGAAAAAAGGGAGGGAAAAAAAATTCAGGACAAATATATAGAGCCAAACAAAAAAACTTGAAAAAAAAAATTAGAGAAGGAAAGGAAAGGGAAGGGGAAGGTGAAGGGGAGTCCCTCAGGGGTCAGTACTAGGACCAGTACAATTCAATATATTCATCAATGACCTGGATGAGTGAACAGAGTGTACTGTCAGCAAGTTTGGTGATGACACAAAACTGGGCAGAGTGGCTGACACACCAGAGGGTTGTGCTGCCATTCAGCAACACTTGGACAGTGTGGAGCACTGGGAAGGGAGAAATTGAATGAAATTCAACAAGGGCAAGGGAAGAGTCTTGCACCTGGAAAAGAACAATCACATGGATCAGTATGGGTTGGGGACTGACCTGTTGGAGACCAGTGTAGGGAAAAAGGACCTGAGGGTCCTAGTGGATGGAAAGTTAGCCATGAGCCAGCAATGTGCTCTTGTGGCCAAGAAGGCCAATGCCATTCTGGGGTGTGTTAGAATGGCTGTGGTTAGGAGGTCGAGAGAGGTTCTTCTCCCTCTCTACTCTGCCCTGGTGAGGCTGCATCTGGAACATTGTGTCCAGTTCTGGGCCCCTTGTTTCAAGAAGAACCTCAGGGAACTGCTTGAGAGAGTCCAGTGCAGAGCCATAAAAAATGATGAGGGCTCCTCCGGGTGATGCTCAATGACAGGACAAGGGGCAATGTGTGGAAGTTGAGGCATAGGAATTTCCATGGAAACATAAGGAAAAGATTTTTCACTATGAGGGTACAAGAACACTGGAACAGGCTGCCCAGAGGGGCTGTGGAGTCTCCCTCTCTGGACATATTCAAAACCCACCTGTACGATCTGCTCTAGGTGATCCTACTCTGACAGGGGAGTTGGACTGGATGATCTTTTGAGGTCCCTTCTGGCCCTTAACATTCTGTGATTCTGTGACCTGTACCACTCTAAAACTCTCCAGGACTTTTTGTTCAAACATTTCCACATTTGCTGTGGGGTCAGAATGCTTCTCCTTTGCCCGTTTAACATCTGGGGAGAACGTGCACAGTTGTGCTTCCACAGTAATTCTTCTGTTGGTATCAAGATGACTATGCAAATAATATCATGAAAGCACCCACAAAACAGACAGCAACAGCCAGGTTGCCCATCAAGGTGATGGAAGCCCCAGCTGTGGAGACATTCAAGGTCAGGCTTGGTGGTGCTCTGACCAACCCGATCTGGTTGGGGATATCCCCGCTTACTGAAGTGGGGTTGGACTAGATGATCTTTAGAAGTCCCTTCCAACACAGTGCATTCTGTGATTTTATGACCCAGGACTATCTTTCAAATGTGCATATTGGCAGATGTCTTCCAGGGAGTTCATTATTCCTTTCCTCTTGACCTGTTTTCTTAGACTGGCATGAACCACCTTCCGAAGGGGCCTCTCTTCACTGAGTGTACAAGGAACTCAGAGAACTGAAATTAGGTAAGAAGAAACCCATATTTACATTAGATTGCCCCCCTACATTAGTTTATCCTTGTTATGGGATAGACTCATGTCCTTATCTTGAAGAAAATGTCATGATGTCAGTTTATAACATCCTGCATATTCTACTTTGAATCTGTTTCTAGCTCAAGGTATTGATAAAATACACTTGTTAATTGAATTTGCAATTAAAAAGAAAGTTCAGAGTACGTAAGGGGACAAGACTCCTAAATAAGATGCCAGAAAAAGTTGTTCTTTATAACTCTTCCAGTACTAACAACAACCCATGAAGACATTTTTGGAAAACAACTCTCCTTAGGAATACTTTTTATCAGTGGATAGAGTGGTTTTGTAACATATTTAACAGTTTGTAGATTTATAAGAAGACAAAACTATGCAGACTTGTTTGCTCTTGCTCTTTGATGTATTAAGAAAGCATTGGCAGAGTTATATAACATGCTTATTTAAAACTACTCTATTGTAAATTGAAAATCTTTTGGAATGAGTTTCTTATAGAGTTTTTTTGAAGGAAACTGTGTTCTACACTAATTTATCATTCTTCTATTACTTGCACCTTTGCTATTTGTCCCATATACTAGAATTTTCTATCTCAGTGCTAAAATAAACACAATATACAGCTTAAAATTTTGCCAGTAGAAATTTAATTAATTTTTTCAATATTCAACAAACACTACTCTGTCACTTCTGAAAAATGTGGTTTTTTTTAATAATCTGGTTCATATGCTCCTCAAGTCTGTAAATTTGATAACAGCTCAGAGTGAAGAATATCTAGAAAAAACAGCAGCATCAGTTCCCATGCAGTCTTACATTTTCCTTGAAGGTATCTTATGCAAGCACTGGCCAGGTTGAGGTTGGATTGACAAAGTCATACATTATTGTTACATGAAGCACAATTAATCAGGGCTACTACAGCTTCTAAATTCCATCACATTCCAATTGTACCCCACATTCTTCCATCAAATAAATTTGTGTATTAGGGATGCTTTCCCCCTTGTCTGTTGCTAGATGAGGTATTTTCAGTGGCAGTGCTGTTTTGCTGGTTTGAATTTAAGAAGGCAGGTTTGTGTGCATAAGAGGGCACTTGTGTCTGTCATACAACTGAACAAATAAATTGCTACTAAATGAAACTTACTGGAAGAAAGAGAAGGATGTCAGGTACCTGGAAGGAAAACAATAATATGCTAGGAAATACAAGGAAAATAGGAAAGAAATGAAAAAATCATTAAAGCAAATGAAAGGAAATTAACGCCACCAACATCTTTAAGGAATTCGTAAATACAAAAAAAGTAAAAGTAGTAACATGAACATAGAAGTACAGCTCCTTATTAGTATTTGAGGGGTTCACAGAAAGCAGAGGATTTAAGTCTAAAAATAACAGGAAACTTATTTCTGGACTCACTTACAGCAGAGCAGACATGTCCCAGGCTTGTACTTTCCAGCTACATTTGGTGTGCTCAATTGTTTATAGCTGTGGCCAGGTCAAGGCAGTAATCAGGGATCAAATGCTGAGACTATGGCTCTGCATCAGGCCAAGTTCCATGGTCACCTAGAGTAAGGAGGACACCTCTTCTGCACTTCACACAGTCTCCCAATAATCAGTGACATGACCTGGGACTCACTTTTGCCTTGTTGAAACAGCTGCATATATTTAGTAGCAGTGATATCACACGTTGTGATACTCTCTCACACAGAAATACAGCAAGACCAGATATTTTTTATTATGCTGATGATTGGAATGAGAACAGCATTTTATGGGCTCAGACTAAAATATAAATCATGAAAACTGCCAGCTGGATTAAGATATTAATGTCAACAATCCTATTTGATAGCTCCCTTCCCAACACCACCGCCCCCTCCCCCCCCAAAAAAAAAATATAAATTAGATGCCTTGTAAGAAAAGCCCTGCATTCATTTTAGCAATTTTATTCACTTAGTTGATTACTAGAGCAAGTTGTCTGAATCATCTGAGCCCTCTGCTTCTCTCAGAAAAATTCCTTCAACATGCTTTGTAGAGGGTTTTAGACAGACAGATAGATGATCTCTTTCTTCTCTTCTAATTTGAAATATTAAAGCATCAACGGATACTCAAATCACCTTACATGCAGCACCATTAGAAACATGTGGTAACCAGGATACTGAACTTCTATGTCATTTATAGTTTGCAGATTATTAGAAACTTCTTCCTGACTATTGGTTTATGGTTCCAAATGTCTTTCTAGAAGATACTGTAATATTTGCTAGTCCTGGAAACGTGTGAGAGGTAATAGTATCTAATGGCTGCTCAATACATTAGGGTGGGGATTCAACTCATTCAATTTTATATGTCCATAATGTAGACATTTATAGCTGAACCAAGGCTTACTTTATAGTCAATGAAGAAAATAATATTACTTTTAGGAAGAGATTCATCTAAGGACACCTGGAGCAGTAGAATCCTTTAGGATGGAAAAAAATGCTTAAGATCACTTAAGTCAAATCATAAACCTAACACTGCTGAGTCTATCACTAAGCCATATCCCTCAGCACCATACTACACATCTTCATATAGCTCCAGGGATGGTGACTCAACCACTTCCTTGAGCAGTCTTTTCCAATGTTTGACATCCCTTTTGATGAAGAAACATTTCCTAATACTCAATCTGTATCTCCCCTAGCACAATTTAAGACTTTTCCATTTGTCCTACTACTTGTTACTTGGGCAGAAAGACTGGCCTTCGTCTCACTACAACCTTTTTTCACATAGTTGTAGAAAGCAATAAGGTGAAAAGAGTTTTCTGCTGAAACCAGTATTTCCATGAGGACAAACAAACATATCATAAAACCATAAAATGACTTGGGTTGGAAATGATCATTGTTTTATGAGATGGAGAAACTACTTATCACATGCTGTGACTCATCACTGAAGGCAGACTTTGATGCAAAGTACATCAGGTTAGGATAAAAGAAACATTGCTTACACATAAGCAAGAGAGGAGACAGGTATGGAATACTCTGGAAGCATACAGGGAGAGAGTAAGAGAGTACAAGTTGAAATTTAAACTGGAGAAACAGCTTTTACTTAGTTCATGACAAAAAGGAAAATGGGATGAGGAAGTAGAGGAAATTTAACAGGCTGAGGAAATTCAGTGAGCTGGATGTAGCTGGAAAACTTATAGGCTAATAAAGAGAAAGCATCAGAACTACTTGTTCTTCTTTATGAAGCATCCACTTATGGCCAATTTGGAAAGAGGATGCAAAACTCAATATGAAAATTTTCAAAGAAAAGAAGCTGAATTAGCTGCCTTAAAAATCACAGAAACACTTTTATGCATCACCAGCAATTTAAATTACAACAATGATATCATAATGTGTAACCATACTCATCAAATATTGCATACGTTTCAGCAGAACTAAAAGATTTAGCAGTGCAGCTTCCTTCATATGAGGTCAGAACTTAATCCCTGAAATGTTAAGAGGATTAATTAATTAGCTTTTAAAAAGTGATGCAGATATTAGAATAAGAAAACACATTGAAAGTATAAAGAAATATTATACATCCATTTAAAAATATTTGCATTGTGACAGAGCTGTAAGATCAGAGATCTTTCGAAATCTGTTTTGCAAATTCTGCATGGTTGATATTAGCAAAACAAGCACCACTTGTCATCCTCTGCTTCACTTGCCCAATCTGAAGAATTGTTTTGAATTAACCTTTCATATGACAGACACATTGCTTATTCATGTAGTGTTTAGAAACTGTCTTCAGTGGACAGTAGGTGACTGGAGAAGAAGATACTCAGCCTAGTGTTCAAGAGACTTTTCTAGTCAAATTTTCTGACTATAACAAAGAACACTAAAATGATCAGAAAACTCTTCCTTTTCTGTCAGCAGATTACCAGAGTCCAACACTATTTGACCAGATTGGTTTCAGATATTCCACGTTTGATGCCAGGTTCACTTACTTATAGATATTTGTTACTGCACAAGAATTTGACTTAGGGAGGTACATCAACATACTGAAATCACAATGTTATTACACTTAGCAGACTATAGCAATTACAATATACAGCTGGATCACAATACACGTGTGATTCCTGCTAATGATCTCTATATAGTCACTGTCACAAGACTCTAGGTCCCCAGCCACTAGGAAGAAACACATGGGTTGAAGCTAGCTTCAAGCTGGTGTAGCTCTCTTCAAAGTTCATTATATTGGTTGTTTGGTTTTTACACTGGGCTGAGCCACATGTACACTTCCGCCATGCTATTCTGGCTAGTTCAAGCAGACATTCACGTCTTGGGGTAGCCATTTATCTAAAACAAAGGTCTCTCTTTGGTTCCTTTGTGTTGGGCTAAGTCCCTACAATAGCTCTGATCCCTCCCAATGTTCTTACTTGGGCTCAGCTTCATGAGCCTATCTCCTATATGCATCCTCTCTGAGCCTTCTTCTGTTGTGAGTGTGCATTGCTCAATCACAGGGAATGACTTTTACCCTCAATCTGTCAGAGAAGTAAGCAGAATCTACCTCAGTTATCAATGATAACCTGCAATTTTAATTGCAAGCATGGCTAATATAAGCCTGTCCATAATACAAAGATGGGTGTAATCCCCACCAAAAAGTCTTGAAATTAAACAAAAAAGGGGTGTGGGTATTAAATCTTTAGATGTTATAACAAGGGGCAATTATTTTAAACTCAGTGAGGATCGGTTTGGACAAGCTATAAGGAAGATTATTTTACAACAAGGATGATGGAACAATGGAACAGATATCCCCAAGAAACAGTAGATGTTTCCATCCCTGGAAAAATTCAACATTCATCAGATTGGATGTGGCTCTGAGGCACCTGATCTAGTTAAAGATGTCCCTGCTCACTATAGGTGTGTTGGACTAGGTGACCATTAAAGGTCTCTTCCAATTCTATGAATAGCAACAGATAACTCACACTTCTAAGTAGACTCTAGATATTCTTTTTATTCTTGCCTTCTTTACCCACTCTTTATTCTAGAGAATGCACTCTGAGATTTTCCCTGGGTTTCAGCAGATGGTGGCTTTGTTTTCTTATATTTAATTAAAACAAAGACACTACCATCAGGTCTACTATAATTAACTGGTTAAACTATACAATTATATCAGAAAATACTGTGCAATATCATTTCTCTTTCTGCATTATGCTTAGAGATTCTCCAGAGGAACTTTTTTTCTGAGATAAACAAAGCCTTCTCATATGTTCTTACAAAGTCAAAGATTTACTGAGAACTTCAGAACTGGATAAAAATTACTTATCAGCATAAAATATCTTCTTAACCACAAAGCTGCAAACATAAACAGCTTCTGAAGAGGAGGATTATGGGACCAAATTTTCATCAGTGTGACACCAATATAAATTAGAATAACTTCAAAGAACGTGTGTGAAGTTGTGTCAAATGTTTACTAGGATATCTGTGATCAGAACACACTCTTAAGACTCAGTAATTTTAAGGGAATATGTCACCTGCCATCAAAACACACCATATAAAATGCTTAGCCATTTTCTCTCCATACAGAGAAAAAAACACTTTGAAATGCTTAGTCCTCAAAAACATTTAGAAATACACTGCATAGACTGTCTTTACCCCCCACCCCACCCTCCCCCCTCCCCCCCCCCCCCCCCATGCTTGTTTTAGTACTGCATGGTTATATTTCAGAGTCACATTGATTGCTATTCTTTCTTGGGTTGGTTACTATTGCAGGAAGACATCAAATGTATTAGTATAGAACTGAGTAGAAATATCAGTGCTTTTCCACAGAAAAAAATAAGGAAAATCCTTTGTGATTCCATCTAGGAATGTATATACACACATATATATACATACATACATACATACATATATATATATATATGTATATATGTATATATGTATATATGCAAAGATTATACCACTGAAACATCATAGGCATTGGTAGAATACTCCACACATATTTCCTTATCTGTGAAGGAACTTTCAGAAACTACTGGCACCCAATAAAACTGCAACTTCCCAATTACAGAATTAATAGGCTGCTTTTTTCTTTTTTTTTTTTTTTCTTTTTCCAGAGTGTCATCTTCAGGTTAAACATTTTCACTCTATAAACTTGGAATATGGAAGTTATATTCCTTAGTAGTTTGGTTTAGGTTGATAGGAATTCTGTGCTCATTATTACAGGAGAATATAAGAATTAGTTAATAGAAGATCCCTTATGAGGAACATTTTCCAACTGATATAAAAAGTCCAAGGACATCAAATTTTCACCTGACATCTGTATTTTTTGATGTCAGCAACTCATTTAAAACCTTTTTGCTCACCATTACCTCAACTTCTACCAACAATATCAGTTCTGTTCTTCTTACAACATGTCAATAGCATGGCATGACAGATAACGCTGAAACTACCAACTTGTGCAGCGTATCAGTAACTAGAAAAATCACATCCAATTAAGGTAACTGCAGCTCTCAGGCACCAGCAAGAATGCAGAGTGGTGTCTAAAACCAATCATCCTCCTAACCCAATGCTCATACTTCTGCCTGAATAGATTACATTTTTTGTGAATAGCTGGTGTGTGAGTGAGAAACAGGAATATTTAAATAATTTATGTCTACTGAAATTTATGAAATTAGTCCTTGTGTGATGGGACTGAAAGTCATCTCATATCAAATTTGTTCAACTTAATACTGTAGGACATTGTGTTACTCTATGGAATGGTTGTTTTGATTAGGTGACCGGTCATGTTAGATGAGTTCTTGTGGAAAAAAAAAATCAAAATTTCACTCTTTCAGGATCCTGACTATTAGCAGGAGATGTGAGGAAAGCCCACTGGCTTATCCGAAAAAAACCTTTTCAGTTACAAATTTAAATTATTTGGTTTAGCAACACTACAGAGGACAGAAAAAAAAAAAAAAAAGAATGTTCCTGAGGAACAATCTGATGCTGAGGTCAGGAAAACAGGATGCTAGGATTGGTGCTGCTTTGCTTGCTTGCTTGTTTTGCTGTACTTTATCACATATAGAAGGCACAGCTAGACAATAGGAAAGGAAGAATCTCGTTTAGTTGATGACAGTTGCTGCCAGATGTTTGAAAAGTTTTGATGGGAAGAGAGAGAAGATTCTCTTCTTTAGAGGTAAAAACATATCCATGTGAAAAGCTTGACAAAATTGGGACAGTCTTGGAGGCACCCACAAAACAGACAACAGCAGCTACTCAAAACACAGCTTTATTGCAACCAAAATTAATTTGCACTCCAACAGACGAAAGTAAATTAGAGCTTCATATGTCAGGGCAGGAATATACTACTACACAACTCTTTCCTAAATTTTAGGAATATTCCTTTTACAAAGAAGAACCAGAATGTGTGTGCACTGACTTATAAAAGGGAGAGCCTTCCTTTCACCCAAGGATACCCAGAATGGGGATCACTCACCGAAAAAGGGAATGAGGGCTCACTCAAGAATGAATCCAGTAGGAATATTAACTCACTAAATCCTGAGGTGAGGGCTCACTCACCTTCAGTCCTGGGAAGTTTCCTTGGGTGGTGTCCTGATCCAAAGGGAGGACCCCTGGCTGCAAACCTTGGTTGGAGAGAACCAAAATCAGCTCTCCAGCAGGGCTCAATGTTTACCTTAGTTGAGTCTGAACTGTGATCATTACAATTAGTTTGGGACAAAGCACAGAATTAAGCCAGGCTAAGGGCCTGAAATAAAGTAATCAATTTTTAGTGTCTGTGAGGCCCCAAACTTGAGCAGGTTGTTAGCAAGTCCCAGTTGTGCTATCAAGCCTCAGACAGGGTGGCTGCATCTGCCAGAAAAGACCGGTAAAAACTTCTGTAAGAAGGAATTCTACCACTGACAAGAAAAAAATGAAACTCTTGTGGTGTATACAGTGAGGTCTCAGAGGTCACAGAAAAAAGGTTTCCTAGGGGCCTCAGTTGGGACTGTGAAGTTGACTGCAGGCTAACAAACTGCTCAGACCTGATGACTGAGATTCAAATTCAAAGGAGACCTTTCTGTCAGGATAAATAGGCAAGAGAGAAGTTTGTTTATAAGCACTGTTATTTTAATCTTTTTCATCCAGTAAGACATTTTTTTCAGGTTTTGGTCTAATATAAACGTTGCAGAGACAGAAAACTCTTTCATGTTTTTTGGGTTCGATGACTTTTAAGGAGAGGACTGGACGGATCGGCAAAACTCTAGCCAAGCCACAATTCTGTCTTCTCATCTTGGATGAACTTAGTGCATTGAGAAGAATTATATGGTAGAGCAGTGTGCAACATGCTTGCAGTTGTCAGGATTACAGATTTTAAGATTGCTTTCTCCAAGGTAGCTGCTAATGAGCAATGAAACATGGGCAAAGTAATCAGAGCCCCTCAGGATATTGAAAAGGTGGTTATAATAATTAAGATAAACTCAAGAGTGCTCTACCTCAGAGCTCCATTACAGCTTTAAGTTATGGGGATTTTGTCACTAACTAACTCGCAGTGTGGATGTTTTGTCAGAGTAAATCTTGTGATAACATTATGTTTGTTTTTCCCTTTAGCTATCATTTTTGCTCAGCGCTGGGTTTTACTGGAATTTGCCTTCTTCCTGACAGGAAATATGATGACAAGGAAGTAAAGAGTCTTTTAATGAGGTTTCAGAGAGAAGATGAATTAGAAAATGGAGTGTGTGACAGGAGAATAAGCATTGGTTGTTTTTCATTATATCAAAATTTTTATTAAACAAATAAAACCAAATAAGCACACTTCTCTAAGCTTACTCCTGGAACGTATCTGCTGCAGTCACTGCTTCATTGTGAATATTTTGATGATTAGTATATTTTGGTGACTAAATCAGCAACAAAAATGCTGTGCCCCTGTTCTTGGGCATCACTGTTTCAGGACACATGATGTCTAAAGACTATGAACTTGAACATATCACTGAACACACAGCTTTCAGAACAGAGTTTTTTTTTCCCAGTGACTGGGAATATGTATATACTGTTAGATGCTTTTTACTCTCCCATTAACATGTTTGGGTATGGGTTTGTCTTCACACATTCTCCTCTTCTGAGAGCTTACAAGCTCTGTGTGTTCAGGAACGGATTTAAGAGGAAATAATTCATCAGTCATATAAATAAGTTTTTGAGAATATATTGTTGGACATGCACTGCACATAGAGGTAGGCTTCTAGCAGAGAATCAGCAGGTCATTGGAACCATTGCTTGTATTGGCCAGACACAGGTAGCTTCTATATCACAAATATTACTATTAGTATCTGCCTAAATAAATGCCAGACACACAACTACTACATATTACATTTTGACAGCAATAATCCTTGAATTTCATTAATGTTTTTGTACATTCTTTCCACATCTAATTCTCCGTGCAACTTAATTTCACTGACTGGAAAAATAAGTGAGTTTCTTGCAGCCATAAGTCATCCCTGGTAGTAAATTATCAGCGAATGTTATTTTCAAATGGTTCATAGTGCCTGCATCTTACTAAAAAAAAATATTGTCTTAATATCACTGCAAATTACAACAGAAATATTATGCATACTAGAATTGTGCTAGATGTTTTATCTAGGAAAACAGTGATTCTAAAAACATATCATAATTTGCAAATTTATTCCAGAGGGTACCATACATCCTTAAAATTTAAAACTGCCTGGCCCAGCTGTATTTGCTTATGAAAAATAGCTCAGCTTTAAATAAAGTCATAAAAATTGCATTCTTCTCATTTCTAGAGGTAATCAGCTATGACATTCAATGACATAAATCTTTGCTCTATTCATTTTCTTTTTCTTCTAGGAAAATAAAAATGAAGTGTTTATAAAGGTGATAATCAGAACAACTGTAATAGAGCCTCCACCTTTTCGTTCAGCCATTTTAATACTGAGTACATGTTGAGAGAGATTGGAGGCTCTTGTTTTTCTGAAAAACGGTCTGAGAAATTTGTGAATTGCAGAATTGTCGAGGTTGGAAAGGACCTCAAGGATCATCTAATTCTAAACACACTGCATGGACAGGGACACTTCCCACTAGATCAGGTTGTTCAGAGCCCCATTCAGCCTGGCCTTGAAAACTTCCATGGATGGGGCTTCCACCACCTCCCTGGGCAACCTGTTCCAGTGTCTCGCCACCCTCACAGTGAAGAACTCCTTCCTAATGTATATCCAAATCTCCCCTCCTCTAGCTTGGATCCATTCTCCCTAGTCCTGTTGCTACCCAACACCCTAAAAAGTCCCTCACCAGCTTTCTTGTAGGTCCCATTCAGATACTGGAAGGCCACCTGGATAGCTAGAACCTTGATTAATTATTTCACTCTGACTACCTTTATTTGCCAGTTGCTTTTTTATCTTTTTGTTTGTATGTTGGTTTCAGTTGTACTGAATGGACTTCTGAGGAATAGTATCTCAGTTTTTTTGTAACACTCATAAAGTCTTTGGGCCTAATTCTTACTCCATCTGTAGCCTTTTGCTCTTAGTGGATGAAGTCTCTGGAAAGGATATATAGCACACTGGCATTCATCTAATGAAACACTTAAGCGTGAGAATGAAGAGTAGAATATTAGGCTGTGAACGATGGGAATGCTTCTATACTTCCTATTAATAAATAAAGAAAATATCAATTTTTAAATCATAGTCTAATAATAACAAAATATGTATCATCCACTTTCTAATGGAATGATTAGCACAGCTGACATTGTAGAAATGATACTTGTTTTTAGCTTGTATTTTGCTAAAAGAATAGAAGGAGCAGATTAATATTTTTCTTGTACAAAGTAAATAGGGGAACGGAGATCCACATATAAAGCTTTGTTTTGTTCAATTTAAAAACTAGTTTTCACTCCAGAGCATAAAGGGATTACTGATGGTACTTTGACAAATATGTTAATACATTTTTGTCCATATTGTTGCTTGTATGAATTTATTCCTAAGATTTTTTTAGTGTAAGTCCTACAAGTGTAAAAGTTAGCTATCATGACTGGATGATGTTGCTTCCTTTGCATCTGTTTTACTTACAGTCTTCAACAACGACTGGAATAATGGACGACTTTGTGAACACAGGACATCAAACTGAACTGAAATGCAACTTAGGAGTTTTCTCCCACTGAAAAGGCGTATGACATTGAAAACAGGTAAGTAATCATGGGGAAAAGCAGATAAGGATAGGAAAAGTTTACTTGAAAGCTGCTTATTTGTAGGCACAGACTCCACAAGCCCCTCCCTAGGCCGCCTGTTCCGGTGCTCTGTCATCCTCACTGTAAAGAAATTTCTCCTCTTGTTGAGCTGAAATCTTCTGTGTTCAAGTTTGAACCCAATGTTCCTTGCCTTATCACTGTGAACCACCGAAAAGAGCCTGGCTCCCTCCACTTGACACCCACCCCTCAGATATTTATAGACATTGATCAGATCCCCTCTCAGTCTTCTCTTCTCCAGACTAAACAGCCCCAGGCCTCTCAGTCTCTCTTCATAGGGGAGATGCTCAAGTCCCCTAATCACCCTCATGGTTCTCCATTGGATTCTCTCCAGCAGGTCTCTGTCTCTCTTGAACTGGGGAACTCATATGTGTATGTATATACATTTATATGTATATGTATAGTACACATATCACACAATCATAGAATGTTAGGAGTTGGAAGGGATCTCAAAAGATCATCTGGTTCAATGCCCCTATCAGAGCAGGATCGCCTAGACAAGGTCACACAGAAACACACCCAGGAGGGTTTTGAATGTTTCCAGAGAAGAAGACTCCACAACCTCTCCGAGCAGCCTGTTCCAGTGTTCTGTCACCATCAGAGTAAAAAAGTTTTTCGTTGCATTCACATGAAAGATCTTATGCTCCAGCTTGCACATGTTGTCCTTTGTCCTGTCATTGGACAACAGTAAGAAGAGCCTGGCTCTGTCCTCCTGATACTTGTGCTTTACATATTCATAAATATTAATGAGGTCACCCCTCAGTCTCCTCTTCTCCAGGCTAAAGAGCCCCAGCTCCCTCATCCTTTCCTCATAAGGGAAATGTTCCACTCCCTTAATCATCTTTAAGGCTCTGTGCTGGACTCTTTCAAGCAGTTCCTTGAAGTCCTTCTTGAATGTAGTGGCCCAGAACTGGAGACAGCATTCTAGATGTGGCCTCCTCAGGGCAGAGAAGAGAGGGAGGAGAACCTCTCTTGACCTACTAACCATAAGCCTTCTAATACACCCAGAATGGCATTGGCTGCCTTCTCCACAAGAGCACATTGCTGGCTCATGGTCACCCTTCTGTTCAACAGGACCCTCAGGCCCCTTTTCCCTACACTGCTCTCCAACAGGTCAGCCCCCAACCTATACTGATCCATGGGGTTGTCCTTTCCCAGATGCAAGACTCTACACTTGTCCTAGTTGTATTTCATTCAATTTCTCCCTGCCCAACTCTCCAGCCTGTCCAGGTCTCACTGAATGGTAGCACAGCCTTCTGGTGTTCAGCCACAACTCCCAGTTTTGTGTCATCACCAAACTTGCTGACAGTGCACTCTGTTCCCTCTCCCAGGTTGTAAATGTATATAACATATAATAAACATAAAGAAAGAGATAAAAAATTCACAAACTCAATGACATCTTGATGTGGCATGCAGAATTTAAAACAAAACAAAGCAAAAAAACCCCAAACAAACAAACAAACACAAACCCCAAAACAACAGAACTTGAAATTCTTCTGCATGGATATGGTAATTCTTTATACAATTTAATTTCCAACTTTCTGCAAATGGGACAGAGGTAAGCCCTTTCAGTCTCTGTGTTAGACTGAGGAGAAAATTGGGTGGTAAATTACATTGATAGAAACACCACCATCATCATCTCAGTCCCTGCTTTTATTGTTACATACCATGCCATGAAGAGGACTAAAAAAGCTTAATATGATTTAATGATTTACTAAAAGATACCTATGTCACAGTGTGGCTCTATCTGCTTAAAAGGAAGGATTCTAAAACACAGGACTGGTAGATTTATCTCTCTTCTGCATATAATTTTCACAATTTGCTTATCATTAACAAAACTCATCTTCCTTTATCCATTTAAATTTCAGGCAGTTACTATTAAGCAATTCAATTGTATTTCCTCAATGAACAGAACAGACAGAAACCTTATATCTTAGATATATGACTTACAATGAAAAAAAATCCCCCAGAGGAGCTACTTTTATTATTGCCTAGATAGAAAACCTAAATTGCATTTTAGGCACTTAATGGAAGGGGCAATGAATCCCTCACATTTTGGGTATTCAGGAGACTGATGATATGTTTCAAAAGACAGAGTTGAACTCTTCTGTCTCTGTTCCAGGCAAGTAAGATGGTTCCAGGTCAGAAATCTAATACAAGCTGTATAATAGTCCTGGGCCTCAGATAACATGTATATGTAGCTTCCCAATTGGAAGCAGCTTTGATGCTAGAGTGGTCAAAGCAGCTCAGCTCTGCTGAACAGTGTCCATTCTGTTAGATCGAGTTCAGGTCTCCTAGAGGTTATATCTGAATACCTCACTTCATCTGGGTTCAAAGAGTAAAAAGAAAAAAAAAAGAAGAGGAAGATAATAAAGAAGCCACACAGTTGTAATTACAATGAGCTCTGCCAGGTTCTCTGGAAAAAGAAATGGTCCATAAATCAACTTTTCCAGTAACTTGTGGAATTGAATTTCGTACCATGTGAGAATTCTACATGCAATATAAAAACTTATAATCATACAAAAAAAAAAAAAAAAACAAACCCCACAAAAAAAGAAAAACAAACCCCACAAAAAAAGAAAATCCTATACTTCCACCTGTACAAGTGTTCCAATGAAGACAAAATTCCTGAAACTTCTGAGGAATGTGGGAAGTAAAGTCCATTTTAATTTAATTTTAATTCTCCCAACTTGCTTTACATATACATCCACTATTTATTGTTGCTGCAATCAGCTCTCTGTTAAGAGATTTTCTCCAAAGAAAGAGAATACACATGATGGCTTTTTGTGAACACTGAAAAAGGAAGTTCCTAGGAATTTTGTAGGTTCTGAGAATGTTGGCAGCTAAACTTATAATTTGTATTTGTCGCTATTCTTTAAATGTTATTCTCCAACCTTGACCCACAATGCACATTAATGTTCAAATTCTGGTTGAATTATTTGCAGGTAGTCTTATTCAATGCTCATACTGACTAATTCTCAGCAGACAGTCTTAAAATTTAGCAATGATTTATGGTGCCTCTGAGAATATTAGACAAGTCTACACTACTGAAAGCAATAGATAATTAGCATGGGAGGTGAATTTCTGAATGAACATTTTCATTCTTCTTTTTTTCCTTAATTGCACATAAATAAGTATACTGACTTCATTCAGGGCATGTCTGGAATTCACCTCTCCAAACTCTACCAAACAGTGTAAGGACTCCCTTTCTTTTCATAAGATTTTCCCAGCTGATGGGTAACTAATGAGCAAAGGCCTTATCTATATTTTATGGCATATCTCTGACTTGGCTCCTTCTGTGTCCTTTTTTCTTTTTTTTATGTCATCTTGAATTTCTCCTACTTATTCAGCCAAGGATGACATAAAATAAGGAACACAATGGTTCTAAGAAGGGTCGTTGTCTTCGTAGCTTTGTGCAGATCTATAGATCACCCACCATCTTTATTAACTATAAAGGTAAAACAGACATTTTGGAGCTGAAAAGGAAAAGAAAGCCAGAATTAAACAAGAGATTACTTAGAAAGGCAAACTCCATGACCTCTTTCTGGATGGAGATAGGATGCTAAGAGAAGGCTTCAAGATCCTCATTGAAATGCCTCAGAAATGGTTGAATTTGTTCACTCATAACATCTTGGGCCAATTTAGTCTACCTGTAAGAGCACATATTCAGAAGAAGTCCTAGAAGTATATTATAATGACAATCACATTATATCATCACTCCATTTGGTACTACTGGTCATAGGAATTACTTTAAAAAAACCTACATGGTGAACATCTGGAGTCAGAAAATTAAGAGAGTTCCTTTGATTACTTTGGTTTACATCCAAGCTACTCATTCTAAATGTCACACTGGAGCATCAAAAGATTAAAATAAAAATGCTGTAGTCCATACTTCTTTTCTTAGTAATTTTTTTCCCCAAATAACTCTAAAAACCAAGGCTGTCTGAGATCCAAATTCAGTTTACAGAAATGTATTGACCTTGAATAATTTTAAAAGCGCCCAAAATTATGTTTAGTGTAGCTGACAATGACTCTTCAGAAACTTTAGCCTGTACTTTCCCAGACTGAGGACTCATCATCTGTTTTGTTTTCTAGCTTCCAGCCAGCACCAAAACAGAGTATGTGGTAGAGCTGGTGAGTCTGTGATTTGTACAGGCTTTGAGGAAGCCATGTTTAACTTCTATAAACACATTTTGGCAAAGAATTCAGATCATATGAAATGTTCCAATCCATGCCTGTTGACTCTATAGACAGTAACTGAGATTTCCCTTGGTTGAAAAAGTGTCTGAATAACAGCTATGCTTACTTCAGCTTCAGAAAGAGCAAATAAGTGAAAAGCTGGTAAAGTTAGGATACAAAAGCATACTTTAAAAGGCAGGTAAAAGTTCTCATACACATGTCCAATGAATATACAAGGATTTGAACCCTTGGAAATCTACAGAAAGAGACAATTTTTTCCATATAAATGGCAACAGGAATTTTTAAGCATTTCAGTCACAATCAGCAAATTAAAGAAGAAAGCAAGCTTTTTTAAATGACCTGTTAGTGCTGCTGTTCAGAAAGTATAACAGAGTAAGATGGCCTATAAATATGTGGGGTGTCTATCAATATCTGAGGGGTGGGTGTCAAGTGGAGGGGTCCAGGCTCTTTTGGGTGGTTCACAGTGATAAGACAAGGAACAATGGGTTCAAACTAGAACATAGAAGATTTCACCTCAACATGAGGAGAAACTTCTTTACAGTGAGGGTGATGGAGCACTGGAACAGGGTGTCCAGGGGGGTTGTGGAGTCTCCTTCTCTGAAGAGTTTCCAAATCCACCTGGATACGTTCCTGTGCAGACTACCCTAAGTGATGCTGCTCTGGCAGAGAGGTTGGACCTGATGATCTCTTGAGATCCCTTCCAACATCTGATACACTGTGATACTGTGATGGCCTGCAGATGGTGGTATTAATGCTATATGATGGACATGTTTTGCACTACACAGTACAGGTTAGAATGATTTTTTTTAGGTACTGTTAAAAATTGTTTATCTAGACAAATCTTCATGCTACTAATCAGTTATAGTCTGAGCTGTGTAAAAGGAGTCTTATTCTACCCAGGCTTTTTCTGTCATATCTTAAAAATCCTCATCTCTCTTCCAGTGAAGCTGTGCTAGCAACTGTTAAGTGCTATCAACTGTTAAGTGCTATCAACTGTTAAGTGCTAAAAGCAAGCACTTGTTTTACAGAAAACAAGATAGATGGAAGCACTGAAATGCCCAGGTGAAGAACATCATAAAGGAATCAATAGATATAATAAAGTGTAAATGAAATTAGCTAAATCTTATTGGACAAATTGGATAAATTGTAATTTACAAAAATATCATATACAAATCACTGTTCCCTTTTTGTCTGCCAACTTCATATCGTACTGGAAAATTAGATCAAATTATTTAAGATCAGTTTCAATGTGCTGCCTGAGGGTAGCAGCTCAAAAATACGGAATTATCTTTGCTCTTTTTGCATTAAAACAGATTTTAATGAGAAAGAATGCAGAACAGAAATCTTATGTGCTTGTATTTTATATATTGCAGTAAAATTTAATGACTAATTTCCATATCTTGCCTCTTGGAACAACTGAGCACAGGCATTCTTCATCACTCAAGAACAGATACACTATGTGTTATTCTTTCTGTCATATGTAGTAGGTGGGCAAGGGGGATTTAGGAAAGAAGTGTGGGTATCCACGTGCCACACTGAAGACAGATGAGTTTAGAAACAAAGATCAGCTCATTTATCTCTATGGTGGTGCTTTTTCACGTATTCCAATAATACCACCTCATGATGGATCGTCATTTGTCATTTACAAACTAAAAAGCACAAGTCTTTCATGCTAAAAATAGCGATACCAAGTCCACCGATGAGCTTGGCTGTAATATCTGATCTGTCTCATTTCTGCGCTGAGGCAGCTCTTCTAAACCATTCAAATTTGTGAACCACACAGATGCTGCTTCACTTACTAGCTTTCTGCAAAGGAGAATCCATTCTGTGGTAGTTCACTCCAGGACTGCTCTCCAAGGCAGTGTGGATGAAACTGCATACTGCACACTCCTCCAAAATTATTCCAGTTGACTTTGCACTTCTGTATGTCCTCATGCATGTATCAGGGGCATGTAACACATACTTTTCATGTCATGCTACAAAATTAGTTTTCTAGTGAGCCAAAACAGTTCATGATGTCATGGAGGAGAAAAGAAGAAAGAAAGAAAGAAGGAGACAAAGAAGGAGAGAAAGAAGGAAAGAAAGAAAGAAAGAAAGAAAGAAAGAAAGAAAGAAAGAAAGAAAGAAAGAAAGAAAGAAAGAAAGAAAGAAAGAAAGAAAGAAAGAAAGAAAGAAAGAAAGAAAGAAAGAAAGAAAGAAAGAAAGAAAGAAAGAAAGAAAGAAAGAAAGAAAGAAAGGAAGAAAGAAAGGAAGGAAGGAAGGAAGGAAGAAAGAAGAAAAGGAAGAAAGAGAGAAAAAAAGAAAGAAAGAAAGAAAGAAAGAAAGAAAGAAAGAAAGAAAGAAAGAAAGAAAGAAAGAAAGAAAGAAAGAAAGAAAGAAAGAAAGAAAGAAAGAAAGAAAGAAAGAAAGAAAGAAAGAAAGAAAGAAAGAAAGAAAGGAAGGAAGAAAGAAAAGAAAGAAAGAAAGAAAGGAAGGAAGGAAGAAAGAAAAGAAAGAAAGAAAGAGAAAGAAAGGAATAAAAAGAAAGGAAGAAAGGAAGAAAAGAAAGAAAGAAAGAGAAAGAAAGGAAGAAAAAGAAAGGAAGAAAGGAAGAAAGGAAGGAAGGAAGGAAGGAAGGAAGAAAGAAAGAAAGAAAGAAAGAAAGAAAGAAAGAAAGAAAGAAAGAAAGAAAGAAAGAAAGAAAGAAAGAAAGAAAGAAAGAAAGAAAGAAAGAAGAAAGAAAGAAAGAAAGAAAGAAAGAAGAAAGAAAAAAGAAAGAAAGAAAAAAGAAAGAAAGAAAGAAAGAAAGAAAGAAAGAAAGAAAGAAAGAAAGAAAGAAAGAAAGAAAGAAAGAAAGAAAGAAAGTAAGAAAGAAAGAAAGAAAGAAAGAAAGAAAGAAAGAAAGAAAGAAAGAAAGAAAGAAAGAAAGAAAGAAAGAAAGAAAGAAAGAAAGAAAGAAAGAAAGAAAGAAAGAGAAAGAAGTGCGTCCACCACAATTTCTGGTGGACATAGTTGCTCCTTAAAACTAGCACCAGCTGTGGCCAGGAGCACAGAAACACCATAGGTGAATGATTGTGCTTTCTTTTAATACACAGATCTCATTTTACAGAATGGATTTTGTTTCTTTCTATGCCTTTTCTGCTTAATGCTGTGCCTGAAAGTTATCCTCTAATTATTTTTCTTTTTTTAAATTTTTATTGGCCTGCTTAAAGCACTATCTGAGAGAGGGAAGTATAGCAATATCTGTAGTTTTCCTTTTTGTTGTTGTTGTTGTTTTTTTATTTTGTTTGGTTGGTTGGTTGGTTGGTTTTTTTGCATTGTGGATTGATGCTTTTGTCAGTGAACAAAATTGGAGGCAAAAAATAAAACCCAAAAATATGTAATGGAAATTCAGATAGAACATCAGAAAGCAAATAGAAGAAAAACGTGTAGGAACTGCTGCCTAATGTATTTCAGAGTCCTTCAAGTA